>NC_064774.1:6633267-6830653 GCF_011397635.1 Epinephelus fuscoguttatus | reverse complement strand
TTCATGGCTGCCCAAAAGTACCTGGACAGCCAAGCCATGGCGGCACACAGGTATGTGACGTGTCAGAGGAGAAGCGAGCCGTTCACATTTCCCTCTTTGTGGCAGGTAATGGTCCACAAACCTCACCGCACTTTAGGGACTGTTCTTTACTTATGAAGGGACTGTTCTTTACTTGTCAGGGGAGGAGGGTGGCTAGTTGATTCTTATTTTCATTCATTCATTCATCTTCTAACCGCTTCATCCTCTTGAGGGTCGCGGGGGGGCTGGAGCCTATCCCAGCTGACACTGGGTGAGAGGCAGGGTTCACCCTGGACAGGTCACCAGACTATCACAGGACTGACACATAGAGACAAACAACCATTCACACTCACATTCACACCTATGGACAATTTAGAGTTACCAATTAACCTGCATGTCTTTGGACTGTGGGAGGAAGCCGGAGTGCCCGGAGAGAACCCACGCTGACACGTGGAGAACATGCAAACTCCGCACAGAAGGGCTCCCACGCCCGGGATCGAACCGGCAACCCTCTTGCTGTGAGGCGAGAGTGCTAACCACCACACCACCGTGCCGCCCTGATTCTTATTTTATTTATTTATTTTATTTTGATCCCCCCTATGTTAATCACTGATTGATGCTGTTTTTGAAGTATGAATAAGTCAATAAGTAATTTATTCCATTGAAATATCATTGATGTTTTATAGAAAAGTGATTTATCTTTTATAAATGACAAAAGGCACATCTGCCTCATTTTTGCTGTGGTATCCCTCCAAGGTGCCTCTTGCCTGGGGCCCCAAAATGTCTTGAAACAGCCCTGGCTGTTATCAATGATACATCGCTCTAACAAACGAAACAATCAACATCAGGACAAACATCTGTCAAACAGCTCTGAGTTCATTCCTTTATTAATGTTAATTCATACAATCATTCATTTACACATCAGAGTTTTCTCATGCATGTGTGACATAAAAGCTGTTTTTCACCCACAGATGTAGAAACAAGAACATTAAGAGATTATTTCACAGGTGAACCCAATCTGAATCATAAAACATATCATTGTACAGTTTGACAGTGTAAATCAGTGAAAGCTCTGCAGACAAAACAGACGGATAAGCTGCAGCAGTTAGTTAATCAAAGTATGTGACCACTCATTCAGTTTGATCAGTACTGATCAATATCCAGCAGAGAACACATGTTGAACACCAGAGGCCTGCTGCTATGAAGCACGTTCACTGAGTCGAGCTGAATGTGGCTGCACTGTCTCTGCAGCCTGACCAACACAATGCAGCCAACACACAGTTATCTGGACACTTGTCTGAGAAACACCACAACCAGGGATCCCAACACATGTTTCAGGTGTGATGTGATTCCAGGTGTGACTCAGGCAAGTGACACCATAACTCAGTAAACCTGATCCTCACAGACAGCCCCTCTGGTGACATCATCAGCCCCGACCAATCAGCTGCACTCGTTCCCTTTGATGAGGAAGAAGGTTCCAGCAGCCACACCGAGCAGACCGACAGTCAGACCCACTCCACAGAAAACTGCAGGTCCAACACTGGGCTGAGTCTTCTCCACATCTGGAGACAGAAAAGACAGAGACATGAAGCTTCACCTCCACATCTGGAGACAGAAAAGACAGACATGAAGCTCCACCTCCACATCTGGAGACAGAAGACATCTGGAGACAGAAACATCTGGAGACAGACACATCTGGAGACAGAAAAGACAGAGACATGAAGCTTCACCTCCACATCTGGAGACAGAGAAACATCTGGAGACAGAGGACACAGAAACATCTGGGGACAGAGGACACAGAAACATCTGGAGACAGAAGACAGAGAAACATCTGGAGACAGAAACATCTGTAGACAGAGGACACAGAAACATCTGGAGACAGAAGACAGAAACATCTGGAGACAGGAAATATAGAAACATCTGGAGACAGAGGACACAGAAACATCTGGAGACAGAAGACACAGAAACATCTGGAGACAGGAGACAGAACATACAGAAACATCTGGAGACAGAAGACAGAAACATCTGGAGACAGAGGACACAGAAACATCTGGAGACAGAGGACACAGAAACATCTGGAGACAGAAGACACAGAAACATCTGGAGACAGAGGACACAGAAACATCTGGAGACAGAAGACACAGAAACATCTGGAGACAGAAGACAGAACATACAGAAACATCTGGAGACAGAAGACACAGAGACATTTGGAGACAGGAGACAGAACATACAGAAACATCTGGAGACAGAGAACACAGAAACATCTGGAGACAGAGGACACAGAACCATCTGGAGACAGAGAACACAGAACCATCTGGAGACAGAGGACACAGAAACATCTGGAGACAGAGGACACAGAAACATCTGGAGACAGAAGACACAGAAACATCTGGAGACAGAGAACACAGAAACATCTGGAGACAGAAGACACAGAGACATTTGGAGACAGAAGACAGAACATACAGAAACATCTGGAGACAGAAGACACAGAGACATTTGGAGACAGGAGACAGAACATACAGAAACATCTGGAGACAGAGAACACAGAAACATCTGGAGACAGAGGACACAGAACCATCTGGAGACAGAGAACACAGAACCATCTGGAGACAGAGGACACAGAAACATCTGGAGACAGAGGACACAGAAACATCTGGAGACAGAAGACACAGAGACATTTGGAGACAGGAGACAGAACATACAGAAACATCTGGAGACAGAGAACACAGAAACATTTGGAGACAGAGGACACAGAAACATCTGGAGACAGAGAACACAGAAACATCTGGAGACAGAGGACACAGAAACATCTGGAGACAGAGGACACAGAAACATCTGGAGACAGAAGACACAGAAACATCTGGAGACAGAGGACACAGAAACATCTGGAGACAGAGGACACAGAAACATCTGGAGACAGAGGACACAGAAACATCTGGAGACAGAGGACACAGAAACATCTGGAGACAGAAGACACAGAAACATCTGGAGACAGAGGACACAGAAACATCTGGAGACAGAAGACACAGAAACATCTGGAGACAGAGGACACAGAAACATCTGGAGACAGAAGACACAGAAACATCTGGAGACAGAAGACACAGAAACATCTGGAGACAGTCGACACAGAAACATCTGGAGACAGAGGACACAGAAACATTTGGAGACAGATGTGTTTGTATCAATAAAGTTGTCTCACCCCAGATTCTGGTCAGTGGTTGGTCCAGGGCCTGATGTCCCACTGAACAGCTGTAGATGTCTCCCAGCTGTGGGACAAACTCCAGTCTGGAGAACTGGTTGAAGGAACCGTCCTTGTTGGGGAAGGGAACGTTGACGCTGGTTCCTTCAGTGACGTTCTTGTTGTTCTTCGTCCAGTAGAACGTTACAGGAGCAGGATAGAAACCAGTCACATGACAGATGAGGATGTTGTTCTCTCCCAGCTCCACGTCGTCTCTGGAGTAGACGATGGGACTGGACGGAGGATCTGAACAGAGACACAGCTCAGATTAATGTCTTGCATCAACTCTTGTTCCAGAGGACGGTAAAGTGAGAACAAGTATTATCAGTGAAAGTTAACTGTGGTATCTCCAGACATTTATTTGGATAGTTAACCCTCGTGTGACCCCTGGACATTTTTGTCCATTTCCAAAATTCAAAACTCCGTCACAGACAGATTAAAGGTCACAGGGGGTTGGTTTTTTGCATGGGGTGTCATTCTGGGTGAAATTTCAAAATCTGAACTTTCAGCACAAAAATCCATTATTTCACCCTGTAATACATTTTTTATCCTATCCATGACCCTTCAAGTGGACAAAAATGTCCATTTTCTAGAAAGTGTCCAACAAAAGGTCACAGGGGAGTGATTTTTTGCATGGGGGTGTCATTCTGGGTGAAATTTCAAAATCCCAACTTTCAGCATGAAAATCCATTATTTGACCCTGTAATGCATTTTCATTCCAGCAACAATACAAATGGCTAAATGACAGGTGGACATTTTTGTCCACTTGAAGGGTCATGGATAGGATAAAAATGTGTTACAGGTTCAAATAATGGATTGACAAAACCCCCCCTTGACAAAACTCACCCCGCTGTGACCTTTTGTTGGACACTTTATAGAAAATACACATTTTTGTCCACTTGAAGGGTCATGGATGTGACTTTTTTGAAGGGGAACACAAGGGTAGGAACCAAGAAGGGTTGAAAGAACAGATCTACACAGGAGTAATTCTAATGTCAGGGTTGGTGTTGCAGACAACTAGTTTCATATAACCTTCTTCACTCAATGAAAAATAAAGTTTTTTCCACACTGAAATTTAAAAGTTCCTAAAAAATGTTTCTTGGTGCAACGTCAGGTGTTTATCAGGCAGCATCCAGGTTGTTTACAGACAGAGAATGTCAGCTGAGTCATCCATCACATCGTCCACAAACTATTTAATGTGCACATGTGAAACACACATACATACATGACGTATCATACCTTCTGCAATAAATGTTTGTTTTTAATGGTTAATGTCATTATACAGAGGAAGTTAATCAGTAAATAGTTTATTTGGCACCACTGGGAGACACATAATCAAAGAGAGGGTAAAAAAAGACAAATTGTATGTGGTATTTTTTATCAGCAGGGATCAGGATTTGCAGACTCTGTGGGATAGTTTAAGAACAGCAGAGAAAATATTTTTAAGATGTAAAAATCATAATTTGAGGAAAGGTCTGAAGAATTTAAGAAACAGCAAACTGAATTTGATAAAAGTTACGAACTGTGAAACAAAATTTAACAGAGGTCTCTCACTGCATATTGATCATATACAAACTCATAATCCTCAACAGTTTTGGAATGAAATTAATAGATGAGGTCCCAGAAAATGAAGGGAAATACCCGTGGAAGTAAAACTAGAGAATGGTGAATGTAGCTCTGTCTTGGACGTTGTCTTACAAAAATGGGAAAAAGATTTTGCAGATCTGTTTTCTAGCTGTGACAATTCATTCAATAATTCTTTCTTGGAGGGAATCACCTGTTTGAAAAAAACTATGAAACTGTAATGAATGATGAAGGAAATAATTATAATGTGTTCCTGAATGCAAATCTTTCTGTTGAAGAGGTAAAACATGTCATAGATAAATGTAAACTGAAAAAAACTGCAGGAGTTGATGAAATTTCCTATGAAGTACTAAAGTCACCAACGATGTTTAATGTACTATTTGAGTTATTTCAGTCTAGCTTTGATAACGGCATTATTCCTACACAGTGGCACAAGAGTGTTATTAAACCTATCCCTAAATCTTCATGATGAAAAATGATCCCAGGTTACCACTCAGCTATAGGGTGTGATGGAAAATTCTGGTATTTAAACATATTTAATCTATAATGTGTTGCATAAGGTTTCTTGTTTTGATGAAACTGAACTTCTAGCCTAATGATGTGTGTTGCTCATTTAACCCCTACTGTGACAGCAGTGAGAGACACCAAGGTCACGAGCCAGGGAGGCTCAGACACCAAGATTATGAGGCAGGGAGGACAACAAGTGTCCTTGTTAGTCTCAAGAGATGTTGTGTTTTAGGAATGTCAAGGCGCCACATATTTTGACTGTTGATGTGCATGTGTTATGGGAACTATAAAGATAGCAGGGCGAGAAGACTTGCTAGGCACTCTGACTGACTGACTGTTCATGCGGTTGTATGTGTGAGTGTCTCCATTCATGAATGCTTATTAAACTCAAGAAAGACAGCTGATGTGTGAAGACTTTTCTTTAAACTGTTTATTAAATAGTAGTTTTGCCACCACAAGGGCTATAAGTCTCATTAGCTGTGTATATAAATTGTACTCTTCACTTTTAAATTGCAGACTTGTAGAGCACCTTGAGAGGACTGGTTTGCTTCTAGATGAACAAAATGGATTTAGAAAAGATAGAGCATGCATCAACCATACATATGTAGTCACTTCCATCACACGAGCAAGAATCAAGGAGAATAATGTAACCCACATAATATATGGGACTATATTAATAAATGGGAGATAAGGGAAAAGACAGACATTATTAACCACAGTTTAATAATAATAAGAGTGTCAAAGGATAGTTTTATCCAATATAATTATTTCCCATGCATTTTCCATCCCCTAAATGCCACATGGATTGAGTGATGGGTTAGTTCTGCTAATCAGAAAAAAGGTGGACGTTAGTTAGTCCCGCCCACCTGGCTGTTTGGGTGTGCGATATGTGTGTTTGAGTATACGTGTACACAGAGAGACCGAGAGCGTCACATTTGAGATGAGCAGAGAAAAGTGTATTAACTAAGAGAAAAAACGAAAGAAAGCCAGGAGATATACCCAAAACAGAGTCTACTGAAGGTGACAAAACTGTCAGCAGTCAGCAAAGAGTTCGCTTGTTAGCCTTTAGCTCATCTGCTGGCGCTAGCTAGAAGCCAGTGCTCAGCTCTCGTCGTGTCTGTGTGTGGAGAAACTCCGTGAGTTTCATCAATGACTGCTTCTAGGAGCAAGGTAATAATCCACAAAGTGTATTTCATTCAATCTACAGTGAAAGTTAATTTAAGTTACTTTGTTCTTACTGGTTCACTTGTTCATTTAGAAACCCTGTAGATTTACTGGGCATTAGCGCCATTTTGTGTCTGTGCCCCGCCGAGGAGGATTTCATTTTATCTTGCACTGAAATGAGTTCATGATTGTATTGTAAACATATTTCATGTATAGCTGCTAAGATTTATTTACAAGGTTAAAAAGCATTATTTGCACTTGTGTAAAATATTGTAATATAAAATTAAAATATTCAAGTTAATACCATGCACTGTTAAAGGGCATATGGAAAAAAAACCTGACAAGTATGTGCAGTATTGTACACATTATTTTAGTTAAGAATTCATGTTGCTACTAATCTCTCAAAACAGATTCTACGGCAATACCTAATACAAACTCTAAAATGCTTCCAATTTGGTCCGAACTTCATCAAGTAGATACAAACATTATATTCAAATCCACAATCCGCAGTAAAGGTGAATGGGTTTCTTTCCGACCGCTTCACCTTAGAACGTGGCTGTAAACAAGGCTGCTCACTGTCTCCCTTATTATTTGATATCAGTATTGAACCACTAGCACAGTTGATTAGGGATGACAACAACATAAAGGGGTTTACAATAAATGGGGAACAGCATAAAATCTCATCGTATGCAGATGACGTATTACTGTACCTCACAAAACCTGCAACAACAATTCCATACTTAAAGGACCTCATCCTTAGGTACGGATACTTCTCGGGCTACAAGATAAACGTGGATAAAACAATGGCCATGGATATAGGAGGCAAAATCTCAGATACAATTAAATTGCAGAGTGGGTTTAAATGGCCAATAGATGGCATTAAATATCTAGGTATCCATATACCACCTTCATTAGAAAAACTGTGACCTTAATTACAAAAGTCTAATCCAAAACATTAGCAAGGACCTGGACCGATGGATAATATTACCCTTATCTCTATTAGGCCGCATTGAAAGTGTTCGCATGAATGTGTTACCTAAATTACTATATCTGTTTCAAATGCTACCTATAGACATCCCAAAAATCTCATTTGACAAATTAGACAAGCTAATCTCAACATTTATCTGGCAAAGAAAACGGCCAAGAATTAGATTAAAAATACTACAGCTAACCAAAGCAAAAGGGGGGCTCAAACTTCCAAATTTGAGATATTACTTTTGGGCTGCGCAATTAAGACCATCAACAATATGGATTCAGGACCTGTCATATACATGCTGGCTCAACATTGAGAAGGGTTTATGTGAGAGACCTTTACAAGCCCTGCCATTCCTAGGAGCCCACCCAAGTGAAACAGATATGGGGGAATGGACCAAAATCACACTAAAAATATGGAAGACAATGAAACTTAACTTTGGCCTGCCTAAAACAATTTCAGCACTCACAAATATTGTATATATAAATGGTTTTATGCCTTCCAAAATGGATTCAGGGTTCAGAAAATGGTCAAAGTATGGACTCACCAACCTCCATCAACTCCATGATTCTGGCAACTTTAAATCATTTGCACAGTTATCGGAGGAATTTAAGCTACCAAATACGGATTTTTTCAGGTATTTACAGTTAAGGGATTTCCTATTAAGACATGAAGAATGGGACAAAGTTGTTAAGCCTACATTAATTGAAGAACTATTAATAAAAGTACAAACAAGAAATTGGGATAAGAAATTAATAAGCTATTGTTATCAAATATTTCTAGATATGAATTCGAATAATACAATAAAAGTTAAAAAGAGATGGGAAATTGAGACTAATTCAACTATATCACTGGATATGTGGAAAGAAATATGTACTGAAGCACATCTGGTAACTAATTCAAATGTGTGGAGGGAATTTAAATGGAAGGTAATCATGACACCTGAAATTGTGGCCAAATTTGGCACAACACACTCAAATAAATGCTGTAGAAATTGTGGCCCACACATTGGCAACCAAACCCACATATTTTGGTTATGCTCAAAATTATAAACATTGTGTTTGGAACGCTTAAAGAAGTATTTGGAAGTAACATCACAATGGACCCTACAGTGGCTCTATTGGGTCTACTACCAAAAGCCATCAAAGGAAGAGCCAAAAAATATCTTCTACAAATACTACTGACAACAGCAATTAAATGCATCACAGTTAGGTGGCTAAAGCCTAACCCTCCAACACACAATATGTGGATTGAGAAAATAAAGGAAATACATCAGATGGAAAAAATAACCTACTCCCTTAGACTTCAAAAAGACATATTTACTAAAAGGTGGAGCGCTGTCATGGGCATACTATGATAATGAGGAATGCCTGTATACATTTCAAATTGAATCTATGTCATTAATCTGATACTTTATATTTATTTATTCAATTTTATTTATTATTATCTTTTTTTTTCTCCCATTTTATTTATTTTTATTTATTCAATTATCTTTTCAATGTTTTCTACTATTACAGTCGTGGGTGCTTTTGTTGTGTCCCAATTGTCATTATGTTAGTACTACTGTATATTGAAAGTTTGTTTTGAGAAAACAGCAGATATAATGAATATGACTCTGTATGTATGATTATATGTGAAACTGAAATAAAAATTAAGTTAAAAAAAAACAAACAGATTCTACAATTTACATTGTAGGGCGCGGCCGAGACGTGCAGGTGTCCCCAGGAAATGTGTACCTACAGAAACAGCTAGCTCCACGTCCACAGCGACCACTTCACCCAAAACGCCGTCTCATCAACGTGAAATTTATTTTTTTTCTCCAGCGGATGTCTTAGTTACAACATGACTGAGCTAACTGGAGTAGTTTCATGTCGTATCCGACAACGGGAGGCTTTAAACAGATGACGTCCTGATGTTAGCTTTGCTAGCTGTCCCTGTCAGCTGCAGCCACTGATGCTCTCTGGACATCGTGATTTCCTAAAACTGAGTAAATACCACACATAGCAACACAAAACTGCTTTGCTAGCTCAATCATGTTGTAACTAAGAAATCAGCTGGGAAAAATATTTTATTCACAGACCGTTTATTGAGTTATTATCTTATTTTTATACAGTCTATGGTTATTATAGACACCGCTAACGTTAACAGCTAATGATTAGCCCGCTAATCTCGATAATGTGTTATTATTTACAAAGCGTGCACACAGAAAATGTTTGTTCAGTCATTGTGTTTATAGACTTAACAAACATCAGATTAGTCTACACCGTGATATAGTGATGTGAAAATGTGATATATAGCTAGACTCTGCTGGTTTTCTACCCAAAGTATTTGTAAACAACACGGCAATTCCCTGGGGGCACCGCCGGAAGTGAAGGGCGTGAGCGATCGCCGAGGCCCCTGCACTTCTGTTAGTCGAAAAACTCCGGGCTGTGCCCCCAGAGGTAAAGGAAGGAAAAAAAAGTTTTTTGGTGTTTTTTTTACCGATGGATTTCCAGATTGTGTTGCCACAGATTACATGATAACCATAAGCAATACAGACTGTAGAAACAATTGATCACTCATGAGATTTCTCTGATGTCTGTTGACAGGTCAGGTTTTTTTTTGTTGGTTTGTTTCTTCGTTTGGACCTTCCAGTGAAATTGATGGTGAGCTTTCCCACCTGGATCTAGAGAAAGATTCCCAGACAAACTGTGGTCACTGGACGGGTCCTCCTACACTTTGCGGTGTGGTAGGTCCAGTATCTGCAGACACCCTCACACACAGCCCTGTTATACAGGAATTTGATTGTGATAACTTGAATCTGAGGTAGAAGCAAAATTCAGGTTACCAAGGTGCACCCGAGATATTTGACAGCTATTTGGCCAATTTGACATTTTACATGTGATATTAATGTGTATAATATCAATTCTATTGTTTTTATCCTATCAAAGTATTTTAATTTTTCTGTTTTCATAACTAAAGCCGGCAATTACCTTACACTTTAACTTTTGCCTCTGAGTCTCATTTAAACATTCCACTGAGCTCCAGTTGTCGAACTCACTGGTCCATACATCATATAAAATCTAAACTCTGATATTGTGATTTTAATCATCAACCCCTTTGTTTTATTGATTTTAAAAAGGGTCAACAGGGAACTTCTTCAATTATAGGTTGTTAACTTCTGGTGTCAATGGAAAGTTTTATTATGCCCTTAAGTCTCTTTATCAAGCACCTATTGCCTGTGCTCACGTCAGCGAGTACACAACAACATTCTGATGTGAAACAAGGAGATGTTTTGTCTCCAACACTGTTTTCCATTTACATAAATGATCTAGCTCTTCAAATTAAAGCACCAAATTTGGGAGTCAAAGTAGATGATCAGATTGTGGGCGTATTATTATATGCAGACAATGTAGTGTTGCTTGCAGAACAGGAACATGATCTGCAGATTATGTTGAATATTGTTGCTGATTGGTGCTGGAAATGGAGACTGGTGGTAAATCAAGACAAAACTCAAATAGTGCATTTCAGACAATTAGTGGAGAGAAGCCCAGTTGGTTTCACTCTTGGTTCGGTAGTGCTGACATACACCGACCAATATAAATATCTTGGCTCGACACTGGATGAGCATTTGACACTTAAAGAAGCAGTCAGTGTTGTAGCTCATTCTGCGGGTAAAGCATTGGGATCTGTAATCAACAAAGTTAAGCACTGTGGTACTTTGGGATTTCATACTCACACACAGCTTTACAATTCATGTGTATGTCCTGTGTCAGATCATGCTTCTGGTGTTTGGGGGTTCCTTGAATATAAAAGTTATAACACTGTGCATTATAGAGCTATTTGATCCTTTCTTGGAGTTCATAAACTTACCTCAGGTTTAGCTATTAGTGGAGATATGGGATGGGAACCTCCAAACATTAGGCATAGATGTGAAATGATTCGGCTTTGGAATAGACTTGTGAAGATGTCTGATCAAAGGTTCACTAAAAAGATATTTAATTGGGGTATCTCACATGGTCATCATTGGGTTCAGTCCAGGCCACTAGGCATGGAGCGCCAGAGCAGAAAGCAGGTGAATAGCTGGTGCTTGCCAGGTGCACACTGTCACATGCCCCCCCCACCCCCCACCACCCCCCTGGCTGATCAGCCTGATCCCGTCTCATTCAGGAGGTGTTTCTCAAAGTCAGGAAGGATCCTCAAAGCGGCCGAAGTTGGAGGATGCTACGTCATAGGCCCACGGAAGGACTGTTCCAATGTCAAGGATCCTTCTGAGTTTCACTCAGAAGGTGGGGCCTCTTCAATGAAACCTGCGCCAGTGGAGCTCAGCAGGATTTAGATTAACATGTCATTTATTTGGATTCATGTCTCCACCAGGTTTTATCAGACAGAAACCTTATCATTTACACTTTCCAATGTGCCCGCTGTCACATAATTACATTTATTAAATAACGTGATTAAAGTTTTAAATGACGAAAGTTTCTGTCTCAATAGGGGTATTTTTGGGTGAATGGTGGTGAGAGCAGCCACAGTAAAGACATCAGAATATCCTGCAGGTCAAAGCGTCACTCTTTTGTTTTGAGGTGAACTTATTTCAGAGGATTACCCGGCGGTATAATGTACAATCTGCGCTGTCAGCTGTTTGAGAGCAGCACAGCTCATCAGATCAGATCTGTTCATATTATTGTAGCGCAGTGTGTGGTGACACAGAAAATATGGATCACTGTGAAATGACAGAGTGATTCTGTGTGTGAGTCTGTGTTCATACTGTTAATGATCATTTAGAACCTTCTTAGCTGTTGTGTTTACTTCATTACTCCACTTACTCTTAAATACGATCCAGAAATATATTCTCTCTAAAGGTCACGTGACTCTGACAATACTGACACTCATGTGACCGTGGTGTAGTTTGTTTACGGCCTGGTTGTGACGCGTTAAGTCATGTGACCGTGGTGTAGTTTGTTTACGGCCTGGTTGTGGCGGTGACGTTAAGTCGTGTGACCGTGGTGTAGTTTGTTTATGGCCTGGTTGTGGTTGTGACGTTAAGTCGTGTGACCGTGGTGTAGTTTGTTTACAGCCCGGTTGTGGTTGTGACGTTAAGTCATGTGACCGTGGTGTAGTTTGTTTACGGCCTGGTTGTGGCGGTGACGTTAAGTCATGTGACCATGGTGTAGTTTGTTTACGGCCTGGTTGTGGCGGTGACGTTAAGTCATGTGACCGTGGTGTAGTTTGTTTACAGCCTGGTTGTGGCGGTGACGTTAAGTCGTGTGACCGTGGTGTAGTTTGTTTACAGCCCGGTTGTGGTTGTGACGTTAAGTCCTGTGACCGTGGTGTAGTTTGTTTACGGCCTGGTTGTGGCGCTGACGTTAAGTCATGTGACTGTGGTGTAGTTTGTTTACGGCCTGGTTGTGGCGCTGACGTTAAGTCATGTGACCATGGTGTAGTTTGTTTACGGCCTGGTTGTGGCTGTGACGTTAAGTCATGTGACGGTGGTGTAGTTTGTTTACGGCCTGGTTGTGGCGCTGACGTTAAGTCATGTGACTGTGGTGTAGTTTGTTTACGGCCTGGTTGTGGCGGTGACGTTAAGTCATGTGACCGTGGTGTAGTTTGTTTACAGCCTGGTTGTGGCGGTGACGTTAAGTCATGTGACCGTGGTGTAGTTTGTTTATGGCCTGGTTGTGGTTGTGACGTTAAGTCGTGTGACCGTGGTGTAGTTTGTTTACAGCCCCGTTGTGGTTGTGGCGTTAAGTCATGTGACCGTGGTGTAGTCTGTTTACGGCCTGGTTGTGGCGCTGACGTTAAGTCGTGTGACCGTGGTGTAGTTTGTTTACGGCCTGGTTGTGGCGCTGACGTTAAGTCATGTGACTGTGGTGTAGTTTGTTTACGGCCTGGTTGTGGCGCTGACGTTAAGTCATGTGACCGTGGTGTAGTTTGTTTACGGCCTGGTTGTGACGTTAAGTCATGTGACCGTGGTGTAGTTTGTTTACGGCCTGGTTGTGGCGGTGACGTTAAGTCATGTGACCGTGGTGTAGTTTGTTTACGGCCTGGTTGTGACGTTAAGTCATGTGACCGTGGTGTAGTTTGTTTACGGCCTGGTTGTGGCGGTGACGTTAAGTCATGTGACCGTGGTGTAGTTTGTTTACGGCCTGGTTGTGGCGGTGACTGTGACCGTGGTGTAGTTTGTTTACGGCCTGGTTGTGGTGGTGACGTTAAGTCATGTGACTGGGTGTAGTTTGTTTACAGCCTGGTTGTGGCGGTGACATTAAGTCATGTGACCGTGGTGTAGTTTGTTTATGGCCTGGTTGTGGGGGTGACGTTAAGTCATGTGACCGTGGTGTAGTTTGTTTACGGCCTGGTTGTGGCGGTGACGTTAAGTCATGTGACCGTGGTGTAGTTTGTTTACGGCCTGGTTGTGGCGCTGACGTTAAGTCATGTGACCGTGGTGTAGTTTGTTTATGGCCTGGTTGTGGCGGTGACATTACTGGTACTAAATTAGCCCCAGGGCTTAATGATCAAAGAGCATAGTGCTGACACCATCCGTGCTTTTGTCGGTACTTTAACAGATTTTGGTTCAATTCATGATCACCCCGCAGACTCTCATCTGCGTTCTGTGCTGGGGCTGAACTGCTACACACACACACACACACACACACACACACACACACACACACACACACACTGTGAACAGCTGAGCAGCTATGGTGGAAACAAAGTGAAGATAACAAACAAATGATTTGAGCTGATGGCAGCTACAGTCGTTACTGTGAGTGACATTAACTGTTACAGAGGAAGACACCAGTAACAACATGCAAACATGTAGACAGTGACGTTCAATAGGCTCCGCCCACTGTCACTAACATGATGTCTTACACAAGGACAGCACGCTAGTTTGGCTAACAGCTAACTGTAACTGATGACCTAACAAGGAGGACAGAAGACAGGAGGACAGAGGACAGAGGACAGGAAGACAGAGAGACAGAGGACAGGAGGACAGTGGACAGGAGGACAGAGGACATAGGACAGGAGGACAGAGAGACAGAGGACAGGAGGACAGGAGGACATAGGACAGGAGGACAGAAGACAGGAGGACAGAGAACAGTGGACAGGAGGACAGAGGACATAGGACAGGAGGACAGAGAGACAGAGGACAGGAGGACAGAGGACAGAAGGACAGAGGACAGAAGGACAGGGGACAGGAGGACAGAGGACAGAAGGACAGAGGACAGGAGGACAGAGGACATAGGACAGGAGGACAGAGAGACAGAGGACAGGAGGACAGAGGACAGGAGGACAGAGGACAGGGGACAGGAGGACAGAGGACAGGAGGACAGGGGACAGGAGGACAGAGGACAGGAGGACAGGACAGGAGGACAGAGGACAGGAGGACAGTGGACAGGAGGACAGAGGACAGGAGGTGAGATGTGTTTGTCTTTACCAAATTCCAGTGGGACGTCCTTCATGGCTTCAAGTTCCACTTTCAGGTTCTGTCTGCAGACCTGTTGATTAGCCACAGCCTGTTCATAAGTTCCTTCCACAAGGCTGATGTGATCAATGAAGCTGGGCTGAGGCTCCACCCCCTTCTTGTTGATGAAGTCTGCGTACCACCACTCCTCACCATCCAGACCGTACATCATTTCTCCATCAGAGTCTGAACAGCCAGTGATATGAAGGTCCTCATGTAGACCTGAAAACAGAGACACAGGGTTCACACTGACTGTTTGTTTGTTTGTTTGTTTGTTTGTTGTTGAGTCAGTAAACAAACAGTGTGTTTCCTGTGTTTGAACCTTCAGAGGTTTAAATGTGAAACTAAAGGACAGAAACTTACCGTCAGCTGAGACACTGAGGACACAGGAGAGGACCAGGACCACCATCATCTTCATCATCTTCATCATCTTCATCAGCTCTCTGTAGACCTGAACCTGTCTGAGTCTCTGTAGACCTGAACCTGTCTGAGTCTCTGTAGACCTGAACCTGTCTGAGTCTCTGTAGACCTGAACCTGTCTGAGTCTCTGTAGACCTGAACCTGTCTGAGTCTCTGTAGACCTTGAGCAGTCTGAGTCTCTGTAGACCTGGACCCGTCTGAGTCTCTGTAGACCTGGACCCGTCTGAGTCTCTGTAGACCTGGACCTGTCTGAGTCTCTCTGTAGACCTGAACCTGTCTGAGTCTCTGTAGACCTGAACCTGTCTGAGTCTCTCTGTAGACCTGAACCTGAACCTGTCTGAGTCTCTGTAGACCTGAACCTGTCTGAGTCTCTCTGTAGACCTGAACCTGTCTGAGTCTCTCTGTAGACCTGGACCTGTCTGAGTCTCTGTAGACCTGGACCCGTCTGAGTCTCTGTAGACCTGGACCCGTCTGAGTCTCTGTAGACCTGGACCCGTCTGAGTCTCTGTAGACCTGGACCTGTCTGAGTCTCTCTGTAGACCTGAACCTGTCTGAGTCTGTGTAGACCTGGACCTGTCTGAGTCTCTCTGTAGACCTGAACCTGTCTGAGTCTCTGTAGACCTGAACCCGTCTGAGTCTCTGTAGACCTGAACCCGTTTGAGTCTCTGTAGACCTGAACCTGTCTGAGTCTCTGTAGACCTGAACCTGTCTGAGTCTCTGTAGACCTGGACCTGTCTGAGTCTCTCTGTAGACCTGAACCTGTCTGAGTCTCTGTAGACCTGAACCTGTCTGAGTCTCTCTGTAGACCTGAACCTGTCTGAGTCTCTGTAGACCTGGACCTGTCTGAGTCTCTGTAGACCTGAACCTGTCTGAGTCTCTCTGTAGACCTGGACCTGTCTGAGTCTCTGTAGACCTGGACCTGTCTGAGTCTCTGTGTAGACCTGGACCTGTCTGAGTCTCTGTAGACCTGGACCTGTCTGAGTCTCTGTAGACCTGAACCTGTCTGAGTCTCTCTGTAGACCTGAACCTGTCTGAGTCTCTGTAGACCTGAACCTGTCTGAGTCTCTGTAGACCTGGACCTGTCTGAGTCTGTGTCTCACTCTGAGGACGACTGACAGAAACTCCAGTAGCAGCTGAACTCTAAAACACTGAACAGCCAATCAGAGTGCAGAGATCATGTGACATCATCAGTGTCCAGGTAGAGACAGGCTGCTGCTGACACAGACTTTAACACACAGACGATACGATCAATAATCAATACTGTATTTATGGAGTCTTTTCAGAATAAAGTGTTTTGTTGGATGGTCACATTTTAAGGTTTGTTTAATGTTGAGTTTTTCAAAATAAAAGTCTTTAATTCAGGTGGTTGCTGTGGAGATAAAAAATGTTGCCACAGTGTCATCGTCTCCATTTTAGATCTGACTGGTCGATAAGATCGTTAGAATGAATGAAGATCATTTAAATAAAGATGTGTGATCATTAACAGGAGGTGAAATCAATAAGAGTTGTAGTTTAAATGTACTTCCTGTTGGAGAGTTGGTGACGTGCTGTCACAGAGTCTGATGTGGTCCAGGACTCCTCCACATGTCTCAGTGTCTCTGAGGGGTTCAGGGTGGACACACACATGTTGTTTCCTACATGGAGAACCAAACACTGTTGGACGGTCCACTGTGAAGAGACAAAGGTCCCTCTGAGCAACACTTAGCTACAAACTGTTAGCTTAGCATCAACATGTGGAGCAGGTTCCACTCACATCTGGACCAGAGCTCCTCTTTAAAGTCCACATCAGGAACAGAGGGTCCGTCTGAGTTCCACCTGTCACATCAAACCACCGTCTGAACCTCTTCAGTCTAATGACCTCACTGGTCCACCACAGTAGCTCTGGTTCTTGGACCAGGTCTGTTCAGGACTCTCAGAACCTCGGTGCTGGTTCATGAGCCGGCTGTGTTTACACCAACTGTTTGGGTTGTCAGCCATTTTATTTTAGGTCAGAATGCTCCGCAGTTTAATATCAGGTGTGTCAGCTGTAATCTCATTGATTCTCTCTGTACGTATCAAAGTAGATCCGTCTCTTTAAATGTTGGAAACATCAAGACATTTAAATAACCATGAACACAAAGACTCTCCGTCCACATGACAGGAAGTGTTTAATGACCGCCGCCGTCTGCACCACTGCCTCTCTGTAAAGGAACATTAGTACGACCTCCTCCACCCTCGCCTTGTTGTTGTGTCAAACTGTTGACTCCACCCTCCAGTGCCATCTATTGGCTGCATCTATGACATCATAAAGGACGCATGGAATGACCACAGCCATCTACACAGTTAGCTCACAGTTAGCATACAGTGAGCACACAGTTAGCACACAGTGAGCACACAGTTAGCACACAGTGAGCTCACAGTTAGCATACAGTGAGCACACAGTTAGCACACAGTGAGCACACAGTTAGCACACAGTGAGCTCACAGTTAGCATACAGTGAGCACACAGTTAGCATACAGTGAGCACACAGTTAGCACACAGTGAGCACACAGTTAGCTCACAGTGAGCTCACAGTTAACTCACAATTAGCACACAGTTAACTCACAGTTAGCTCACAGTTAGCACACAGTTAACTCACAATTAGCACATAGTTAGCAAACAGTGAGCTCACAGTTAGCTCACAGTTAGCAAAGGACTTCACACAACATTTACAACTTAGATTCATTTCATGAAAAATAATTTTGGTTGTTTTGGTGGGCGGAGCCTCACAGACTGAAGGAATGTAAATAATGGAGGAGTGGGAACATGAACAGGGTTGATGAACGAGTGAATTATGGAGACTCTAACTGAGCTAACGATGTGTAGCATCTTCATGTTGACAACAGTTTAAACCTTTATCTTCATCTTTTGACATGTGATGCTAAGCTACTTAGAGCTAACTAGCTCAGGATGCTAATGGGTGTTTAAAGAGGTTTGAATATTGTGACAGGTTTTAAGTCTTTGATTCATACTTTGAGACAGGGACACAGAGTGACAAGTGTTCACAGCTCGTCATCACGTCTGTTCAAGCTTCACTGTTTTATTTATTGTCTGAATTTGGTGAGAAGAGTTTCATATTCACAAAATAAATAAAGACGTTGACTTGATTCCATGTTTATCTGAAACAAGTTGCTGCAACATGCGACTGATGTTAGAGCTCCAAACATGTCAGCAGTTTGTTGTGGTCTCAGTGCGTCTGGACTTCAGCTCTGTGTTGACTGAACTCTCTGATGTTTCTCTTCTGGTGCTCTGAGCTGAAACTGACCATCACATGGTTTCATTCACAGATGGTCACTGTCGTCTCAGGCGCTGAGTCATCGCGCTGCAGAACCTGGGCTGACAGATGGTGATGGACGGCGGCGGAGAGTAACCAACCCAACAGGACAAAGAGAAAATATAAACACAGTGTGTCAGTGAATCAATGACAAACTGTCCCAGTGGTCTCATCTGTGACATGTTTAGTTCAGTTTAGTTTAGTTTAGTTTAGCTTAGTTTAGTTTAGCTTAGTTTAGTTTATTAAGGATCCCCATTAGCTTTACAATCTTAAATGAGATTGAAGTTTCTTTTTAAATACCTGTTTACTTTCTGTACAGCAGAGATGATGAGGCAGATTATTGCAGAGAGTTATTGCTCTATAAATAAAAGGTCGTGATAAAGCATTTGTTCTTGGGCGAGGCAGCACCAGCTGACCGTTGCTGGACCCTCTAGTGCTGTGATCGTGCACAGTGTTTAGAAAACTGTTTGTTCAGACCTCAGAACAAGAGTCAAGGTGACATCATACTAAACTATACAGGATCTGACACAAGAGGGGGCGAGCAACAAAAGAAGCACATTTCCTGGAGATACCAACAGCTCTTCCCATCTTTAAGATGCTGTGGTTAATATGAGGACTGAAGGAAAGCCTGGAGTCCAACATTACACCAAGAGGTTTGACACTCTCCACTTGTTCAACAGACAAATTACATAACTTTAAATCCAGCTTTGGGCTGCAAGATCATTTAAGTTCTGAACCTAATAAAATGCTTTTTGTTTTGGGATTATTTTTTTTTTGTCATTCATTTTTTTTGTTTTAACATAATATCCTGACAACATTTTCAAATGTCACAGATGTGGCATAAACAAATTAACAGTCTGTTTAAGAAAATAAAAAGGAGAAACAGATAGATAGGACAAAGAAAGAAAAAAAACATAGAAAATAAAAATAAAATATAACATTGATAAAAATAAAAATAAAACACTCATCTTACAACTTAAAGGCAGCCCCCACCCCTGGCACCCCTCATGACTCATACACATTCAAAGCATACATAAATACAATCACATGCATAACAATACCTATCCTTCCCACCATGCCTTGCACCCCTCTAAGGTGTTACTTGGAGCATTATTAACCCTGGCAATCATCTTTTCAAAGGCAGCAGTCTCTGTCATGAGTTTAAACCACTCCACACACTCTGGTTTATGTGGGCTCTTCCAGCTGCGTAATATGAGCCGAGCATAACAATAAAAACCGGTTATTGTCAGCCGGAGCTCTGCTTTGGTAAGGCCTGGTGGCATTAGAGCCTTATCCGCTGACAAACATAGTTGTGGGGATTCTGGTAAAGGTCGTGTAAGCCATCCCTCAAGGTTTTTCAGCACCACCTTCCAGGAGGGCAGTACCATAGGACAGTCCCATATGGCATGAAGGAATGTGCCCAACTCCTTATGTCATTTCCAGCATTTACTGTCCTGGCTTAATCCCATTTTAAACAATTTCAGTGGTGTAAAATAATATCTGTGTGCGATCTTATAGTGGATGAACTTACTCCTTGCATCCCTTGTAGCCCAGCCTACATTTGAGGTCACATCCTGCCATACATCTTCACTAATCTCACCACTGAGATCCTTTTGCCATATTTGTCTCAAGCTTTCACACATTCTTGTTTGAGTATTTGACATTTTTCTATAACATAGCGAGGCGGCGTGCCGAGTATGACGACAGTTGAGAAATTCTTGAACCTTATTTTGTCCTTCCTCTGCCCATTCTAATCCAAAAGTAGAACTCACACTACTCCTCAACTGTAAATACTTCCAGAAATTCCCTTTATCTGTTAAATCACATTGTTCTTTAAGGTCCTGAAATGATATAAATGACTGGTCCCTGCAGAGGTTATTGGCAACACGTACCCCTTTTGCCAACCATGTAATCCAAAAATATGTCTTTTATAATTAAATTGTGGCGCGACTGCCATCTTAATAATATTAATTTTCCCCCACAGAGTGAGCTTTATCAATTTTCATTTGTCCAAATTTGTCTTAATTTTTTTAATTAAAGGAGCTGTATTGATTGTATTGAGCTGAATTGTGCTTTACAAATAAAGTTCTGCTTGCTTGCTTGTTTTAATAGAAATTATATTTTCTAGATCTGAGCATAATCTAATCCCTAGATATTTCGTTCCAGATGGGATGACCTTAAACTGGAATGTAGAGATTACTGATTGGCTGCACCCTCTCAATATTGGCATACCTTCGGATTTTTGCCAATTTATTTTATAGCCTGATGATTATGAAAATGATTCAGTTGTTGATAAAACCTTAGGGATGGACACTATAGGGTCTTTCATAAATAATAAAATGTCGTCTGCGTACAGAAACATTTTGGTCCTGCGTGTTAGGCCAAAGAAGGGCGAGGTCAGTCCATTCGTTATCACTGTCGCCCTGGGATCTGAACAGATCACGTTCACCCATTTGATAAAACCTTCCCCAAACCCAAATGTCCCAAGCGCATGCCACAAAAAGCTCCACTCCACCCTATCGAACGGCTTTGGATTTATAAAGTTGTTCATAAAAATTTGCAAATACTTTGTTAATGTGTTTGTCACCAATTCACCTTTCTCGTTTTTAACAGCTGGTGTGGCATAACTGGTCTCCCTTTGGTGTAATTGTCTAGCCAATAGTTTCCCTGATTTTTCGCCACTCTCATAAGAATTACTTTTCAACCTAAATAGGGCATACTCTGCTTGTTTGTTGTATATTTCATTTATTTGAAATTTCAAGTCACACACTTTTTTCAACAATGGGTCGGAGTGTTTCTCAGACAATGATTTCTCTAATTCTTTAAGCTGAGATTCAAGATCTTTTAATCGTTGTATTCGCTCTCTTTTTTTCCTGCTTGAATAGGCAACAACTTTCCCCCTCATATAAGCCTTAGAGGCCTCCCAAACAGTCCCTAACGTATCTGTTGACCCAGTGTTCACCAGAAAGAAATCATCAAGTTCACTTTCTACTAAACTGTTAAATTCTGGATCCTGTAGTAGCGATACATTTAGCCTCCACCTATTTTTCCTTCCTCCATCTGACTACATTACTAAATCTAGCTGCACTGCAGCATGATCAGTCAGTGCTATGGGTCCTGTTGAACAGTCTGAGATGCTCTCTACCAGAGCCTTGCCAATCAGAAAATAATCTATCCTAGAGTGAGATTTATGATTATGGGAATAAAATGTATATTCCCTCTGTCTCCGGTTGACAAGCCTCCATATATCAATCAATCCCAGGTCCTTCATCAAGAGTTTAATTGCCATCCTGTCTTTAAGTACATTATTAGAAAAGGTGGTTTTTATCCAGGGTCCCATCCAAAACTTGATTAAAATGCCCTGCTAAAACTGTGTGCCCATCAGGTATGCCCCCTGTTAAATTATTTATTCCATGAAGAAAGGCTGGATCTCCGATATTCGGTGCATAAATGTTACATAAATTAACTTTTTTCCCATTAATTTCAACTTCCACGAATATCATTCTTCCTCGTTTGTCCTTTTGTTCTTTTATAATGAGAAAATGTAACTTTTTGTGAACCAGAATAGCCACTCTGTGCTTTTTACTGGTATATGAACTGTGATATATCTGACCGACCCAGTCTCTTTGCAGTTTGGCAGCCTCTGAATCGGTCAAGTGGGTCTATTGTAAAAAAGCTATGTGGGTTTGTTGGGACTTAAGGTGTGATAAACATTTCCTTCTGTTCACTGGATTTTGCAGCCTGTTTACATTCCAGGATACTATCCTCACACAACTAGCCATAATTTAACAGATACCTTGTATATGGTCCATACTGAGACGATAACTCGCACAGAGGAAGGTGGAGAGTGAGAAGAAAGAAAAAAGGGAGAGAGAGGAGGAGGTGCCACCCCGCTGCCTGTCAAAACCCAGGTTATCCATAACATGCAAAAAACCTTGTGTAAAACCCCTTCGGAACATAGAACACTGAACAAACCCCCCACACACAGAACAACATACCCGCCCCCCCTTTCTCTCTCACTCTTGACAGACCCACCGCAAACACGGTCCATGAATCACACTCAGGTGGTCCCCATTAGAAGACCACCCACCACCCCTCAAAAAGTCACCTGATAGTCGTCTCTTTTTACAATATGCCACACACATACTGTATGTAGTATGCACATATGTATATGCACAAACCTAAGCAGCATTTCCACAGTCTTTAAATATTATTTGCATAACTCGGGATCGAAACCCAAACAGAAAAAAAACAACGTATCCATTTCCATTGTTCTGACATTGCTGGCTCTGAACAGACTTAAAAATAAATTATGACACACCGCGTCACCTTTAGCTTAAAATACAAATACAAAACGGACCACTCAGGTTATTTCACAGTTTCGAGCCGCTACATAGCCCACCCAATGCCGAATCAGTTGGACAGAGTCCCATACTCACTGGGTCTTGGACATGCTCAGAAATCATGTGTAAAAATAATTAAACTAAAAGTCATGTCCTGTTCATATTGAGCTATGTCGTCCCATCAGTGTGAATCTATATTCTTATATTGTGTGCTGGTCAAACTGTCAGCCCGCCATGATAAAGTTCAAGTGCCGTCCTGTTTTGGGAATATTAAGAACGAACTCATTACAAAGAACCCAATCGTGCACGACTTGCAGTTCCATATTAAGGACATCATTAAGTTCCTTGCATGAAGGGGCAGCATAATACAAGGTTGAATCATCAGCATAGAAAAAACATTTTTGCACTTTTAGTAGCCCAAGCAAGATCATTAATAAATACAGTGAACAGTAATGGTCCAAGGCAGCTGCCCTGAGGCACACCACACACTAGATCCCCACTGTTCGATATGCCACCATTCAAATACACCTGTTGTGATCTAGAAGACAGATAATTATGGATCCACTTTAGAGCCAGTGGACCAAAACCATAACATTCTAGTTTCTTTACCATGAAAGAACGGTCGAGTAAATCAGAGGCAGCAGTGAAATCTAACAACACAGCCCCACCCCATTCATAAAGAAATAATCATGAATTTGCAAATATACAACTTTTTGCTCAGGACAGCAATAGTGCCAACCGCTCTGGAGTTGCTCTCATTAAAAACAGATGGTTTATCTTTGGGTACTGGGATCATTTTAGCTGTCTTCCACAACAGAGGACATTTGCATACACATAGACATCTGTTAATGACATAAGTCACAGGAGATGAAACACAACTGCAGCAATCCATAATAAATTACTATCCAGACTGTCTTCTGTTGGTTCACTCTGACATCACTGTATCTGTGGTTCTTAGTGTTCACATAGTGCTGCTGTGTAGGAACTCATAAAGTCGTCTGATTCAATGACACGTTTAAATAAAGTTGTGTTCTGTACAAAGAAAAGACAAACACTGAGACACATTTCTTCTTCTTGTGGAAACCAGTTTGTTCAGTGAACTGGGACAGTTTGTGTTCCAGTTTCCTCGTTCTCTGTTCACCACCAAAACCAGTCTGACCACACGATGCCTTCAGGTGTCTCTGTAAAACCAGGAATTCACCACCTTCACCTCTGATACTGAGGATTAACTGTAAGTCAACATGAGGACACTGAGTTTTCCTGCAGCACCTGAACGCAGCAGCGTCTGTGGAAAGTCCCGACTCTTTACGTTCACTCTGACATCAACAGCCAATCAGAGGCAGAGCTGCTGATGAGTCATCAGTTACCAGGAGGAGAGGTGTGTTGTTGAATAGCAGCAGGAACAGAAGAGGTCAGACGCCCCCTACAGGTGGAGTCCATGAGATGACCTTTGACCCCTGCAGACCTCCATCATTCTCAGGCCGTGGTGGAACCGAGCAGCAACCTGCAGGGAAGCCCACAGCAGCTGAGGCTGGCTCGTACAGCCAATGAATCCCCGCAGACCTCCATGTTATAATGTCCGTCTTCACAGGGGACACAGGATCACTTCTGGCTCCAAAAAACAAGATGGCGACAGCTGACATTCCAAAATCAAGGCTTCAGAGCAGAGGGC
Organism: Epinephelus fuscoguttatus; assembly: GCF_011397635.1. Taxonomy (NCBI): domain Eukaryota; kingdom Metazoa; phylum Chordata; class Actinopteri; order Perciformes; family Serranidae; genus Epinephelus; species Epinephelus fuscoguttatus. Next base: position 6,806,001 of record NC_064774.1, on the reverse strand, counting down.
CACAAACCAACGGGTGATGTCACGGCAGCTGCGTCCGTTATTTTATTCTGTCTGTGGTGGAGCAGAGTTTGTGTCTTTAGAAGGTTCCTCACTGAGTGAAATGTGGAGACGGTGTCTGCGTCTAGGACCGAAACAGGAAGTTGGTTCCTCAGAAGAGGAGCCTGATAGCTGAAGGCTCTGGCTCCTCTTCAGGACCCACAGTAACCCTGTATTCTCAGAGCGCAGTGTTCTGGTGGGATGATGGGGCACTGTGAGCTCTCTAAGATGTGACGCAACATTTAGAGCTCTGTAAGTGAGGAGAAGATAAAACAGGAGAAATATGATCTCTGTTCTTACTTCCTGTCAGTACTCGTGCCGCCTCGTTCTGGATCAGCTGGAGCGTTTAAAGACCAGTTGAGACATCCAGAAAAACTATGACTTGAGATCACTGGTTCCCAACACAGGGGTCCTTACCCCCACTCAGGGTCAGCAGAGCTTCACAGGAGGTCCCCTTGATTTTGCATACAGTAGACCTGTACTCAGCATTTTATTCATTTCTGTGAAGAAAACTAAATTAAATGGTTATTAATAAAGTTTAATTATTATTAAAAACCTGACGGGATAGACGTTAGCATGTTAGCATGTTAGCACTTCCTGTTCCCTGCTGTTTTTGGTTGAAAAGCTTAAGGTCTGTGGTTAACACAAGCTGAAGAGACGTCAGTAAATACCTCACTGTGGCGCTGACGTTAAGTCATGTGACCGTGGTGTAGTTTGTTTACGGCCTGGTTGTGACGTTAAGTCATGTGACCGTGGTGTAGTTTGTTTATGGCCTGGTTGTGACGTTAAGTCATGTGACCGTAGTGTAGTTTGTTTACGGTCTGGTTGTGACGTTAAGTCATGTGACCGTAGTGTAGTTTGTTTACGGCCCGGTTGTGACGTTAAGTCATGTGACCGTGGTGTAGTTTGTTTACGGCCCGGTTGTGACGTTAAGTCATGTGACCGTAGTGTAGTTTGTTTACGGTCTGGTTGTGACGTTAAGTCATGTGACCGTGGTGTAGTTTGTTTACGGCCCGGTTGTGACGTTAAGTCATGTGACCGTAGTGTAGTTTGTTTATGGCCCGGTTGTGACGTTAAGTCATGTGACCGTGGTGTAGTTTGTTTATGGCCCGGTTGTGGCGCTGACGTTAAGTCAAGTGACCGTGGTGTAGTTTGTTTACGGCCTGGTTGTGACGTTAAGTCATGTGACCGTAGTGTAGTTTGTTTACGGCCTGGTTGTGACGTTAAGTCATGTGACCGTGGTGTAGTTTGTTTACAGCCTGGTTGTGACGTTAAGTCATGTGACCATGGTGTAGTTTGTTTACGGCCTGGTTGTGGCGTTAAGTCGTGTGACTGTGGTGTAGTTTGTTTACAGCCTGGTTGTGGCGGTGACGTTAATTCATGTGACCGTGGTGTAGTTTGTTTACAGCCTGGTTATGACGGTGACGTTAAGTCATGTGACCGTGGTGTAGTTTGTTTACGGCCTGGTTGTGAAGTTAAGTCATGTGACCGTGGTGTAGTTTGTTTACGGCCTGGTTGTGGCGGTGACGTTAAGTCATGTGACCATGGTGTAGTTTGTTTATGGCCTGGTTATGACGGTGACATTAAGTCATGTGACCGTGGTGTAGTTTGTTTACAGCCTGGTTATGACGGTGATGTTAAGTCATGTGACCGTGGTGTAGTTTGTTTACGGCCTGATTGTGGCGGTGATGTTAAGTCATGTGACCGTGGTGTAGTTTGTTTACGGCCTGGTTGTGAAGTTAAGTCATGTGACCGTGGTGTAGTCTGTTTACGGCCTGGTTGTGGCGGTGACATTAAGTCATGTGACCGTGGTGTAGTTTGTTTATGGCCCGGTTGTGGCGGTAACGTTAAGTCATGTGACCGTGGTGTAGTTTGTTTACCGCCTGGTTGTGGCGGTGACGTTAAGTCATGTGACCGTGGTGTAGTTTGTTTACGGCCTGGTTGTGGCGGTGACGTTAAGTCATGTGACCGTGGTGTAGTTTGTTTACCGCCTGGTTGTGGCGGTGACGTTAAGTCATGTGACCGTGGTGTAGTTTGTTTACCGCCTGGTTGTGGCGGTGACATTAAGTCATGTGAGCATGGTGCAGTTTGTTTATGGCCCGGTTATGACGGTGACATTAAGTCATGTGACCGTGGTGTAGTTTGTTTACAGCCTGGTTATGACGGTGATGTTAAGTCATGTGACCGTGGTGTAGTTTGTTTACAGCCTGGTTATGACGGTGAAGTTAAGTCATGTGACCGTGGTGTAGTTTGTTTACAGCCTGGTTATGACGGTGATGTTAAGTCATGTGACCGTGGTGTAGTTTATTTACGGCCTGGTTGTGACGTTAAGTCATGTGACCGTGGTGTAGTTTATTTACGGCCTGGTTGTGACGTTAAGTCATGTGACCGTGGTGTAGTCTGTTTACAGCCTGGTTATGACGGTGACATTAAGTCAAGTGACCATGGTGTGTTTGTTTACGGCCTGGTTGTGGCGGTGAAGTTAAGTCATGTGACTGTGGTGTAGTTTGTTTACAGCCTGGTTATGACGGTGACGTTAAGTCATGTGACCGTGGTGTAGTTTGTTTACAGCCTGGTTGTGGTGGTGACGTTAAGTCATGTGACCATGGTGTAGTTTGTTTACAGCCTGGTTGTGACGTTAAGTCATGTGACCGTGGTGTAGTTTGTTTACAGCCTGGTTGTGGCGGTGACGTTAAGTCATGTGACCATGGTGTAGTTTGTTTACGGCCTGGTGACGTTAAGTCACCTGATCGAGTCGATCGATCAGAGACGTGGATGTTTTAATGTGACGACGACACACTGATGTTTTCATCCTGTGTTACCTGCTGACATGACGTCTGTGATGTTCACAGGAAGTTCATCACACACTTCCTGACTGATTCATTCACTGTACAGTGTGTCAGAACCTCAAGCTTCATTTATACATGTTAAAACTTTATTAACACACACAGAGAGAACATCAGCAGCTGTATCAGTCACAGCATTAATGAGGTGTGTGTGTGTGTGTGTGTGTGTGTGTGTGTGTGTGTGTGTGTGTGTGTTGTATGAGTCATGGGTCATGTGATCAGACTCAGCAGCAGCGTCTCTGTTCAGCACTTTGTTGTTTAGTCTCTTCTTCTCTGTTTACCATCAGACGCCTGAACGCAGCAGCGTCTCTGGAAAGTCCCAACTCTTTACTTTCACTTCCTGTTCAGTCAGCAGCCAATCAGAGGCTGAGCTGCTGATGAGTCATCAGTTACCAGGAAGAGATGATTGGAGTTGACCAGCAGCAGGAACAGAGGAGGTCAGTCCATGAGGTGACCTTTGACCCCTGCAGACCTCCATCACCACAGTGTGAGAACGTTCTCAGTCACAGTCTGAGTCACCTGACCACGTCTCACCCCTCCTGGTTTATCAGCCCATGTTTAGTATCCCAGAATGCATTTCAAACCAACCTGCAGTGACGGTGAGGTCAGACTCAAACTGTCCTCATTTCCATCCTGAGAGCAGAGTGATGTCATCGTCCTGAGAGCGGAGTGATGTCATCATCCTGAGAGCAGAGTGATGTCATCGTCCTGAGAGCGGAGTGATGTCATCGTCCTGAGAGCGGAGTGATGTCATTGTCCTGAGAGCAGAGTGATGTCATCGTGTCCCTTTGATGTGTCTCGTCATGTGAAGGTCAGGTGGTGGTTTCAGAGACGTGGATGGTTCAATGTGACGACATGTTTCCTGCTGATCAACATGATAACAGATCTCATTCAGCACAAAGAGGAGAGCATCATCAGTGCCTCAGAAGGTCATTGACATTAATGTGCTCTAAACTTTTAGTCATTAGTGAAGTTAACACAACTGGTCGATAGTCCTTTATAGAAGTTTGGTGATCTTGGGCAGCGGCACCATGAGCAGGTCTTCCATGCTTCTGGGACATGATGAGTATCTGCAGACTCCTGACACAGACTTGTCAGTACAGGGCTGAGCTGCTCCCCACTCTCCTTGAGCACAGGACCCTGTATCCCATCAAACCCAGACGCCTTGTGTGGATTTATTCTTTGGAGGGTTCTACGCACTTGGTTCTCCTGTATAATGAGCGACTGGCTAATTGCTCTCTTAACGAATTCTGTTCATTAGAAAAATCAACAGTATTGAATCTGGTAAAAAAGGTTTTTAGTTTGTTTGCAAGGGACAAATCATCACTGGTATTAATGACCCCTACCATCGTGTACATGCCTCTCCAGGCTTGCCTCAGGTTTGTGTCCCTCATTTTTCTTTCTATCTTCAGTTTGTAACTGTGTCAAACTGTCAGTATGTCTTGTTTCCATGTTTGAGTCATGGGTCATGTGATCAGACTCAGCAGCAGCGTCTCTGTTCAGCACTTTGTTGTTTAGTCTCTTCTTCTCTGTTTACCATCAGACGCCTGAACGCAGCAGCGTCTCTGGAAAGTCCCAACTCTTTACTTTCACTTCCTGTTCAGTCAGCAGCCAATCAGAGGCTGAGCTGCTGATGAGTCATCAGTTACCAGGAGGAGAAGTTTGGAGTTGACCAGCAGAGACAGACAGAGAGACAGAAGGAGCTGAGACGCCTCCTACAGGTTCATCCTGGTACCTTCAGTGTGTCTCACCTGTTCAGGTGTGTGAGGCAGTCTGGAGGGAAATCACCAGAAACACAGCCATAAAAAATAACTCTGTAAACGTGGTTCAAACACACGATGATGATGATGATGATGATGATGAGGCAGAAACATCAGCACATGTTTTAATCTCCTCAGAGTTTTTCTACAAACATGAAATCAAAACAGTCAGTGTGTTTAAAGTGGTTTTAAATCAAAGTCAGTTCAAACTCTTCATGAAAACATTTTTAATCTTCCTAAAATGATCCTTGAGATTTATTCAGAGTGTCTGAAACATGTTGGAGTCAAACTGTGACCAAACTGTGGCTTCATATTGATCTGGAATCATATCGATCCTGTTTATTGATCTCCTCTGTAATCAATAACATATAATATCATGTATAGGTGACGTCATCAAACCAACACATTTTAACATGGTTCATCAGTTTATTCACAGTCAGCTCGGCCAATCAAAAACCAGCTGCTGGTTGTGTCATCTGTTGCTAGGCAGCAGGATGTTGATGTTGAAGAGCAGCAGAGAGTGATGGAGCTGCAGCGCCCCCTGCTGGATCTTCATCATCATCATCATCATCATCATCGGAGCAGAGACAGTTTGTCGGGCCGTCAGAAAAGTGTCTCTGGCTCTGAAAAGACTTGGAGCTGTTTTTAAATCAGAGCGGATCATTTCCACAGAGCTGCAGGTGTGTCAGTGTTCATGAATCTACCTGGACACGTGATGAGGTCATTGATCAAGACGTCTCATATGTTCAAAGATGGAACTGGCTCATTGATGGGACTCAACATCCCATAATAGCTCCATCAGCCTGGTGTCCACGTCGTCATGACGTCAGGATCAGTTCCAGTGTGTTTAATATGTGTGTGTTTGATGTTGAGTTTGTGCCCAGTGTGTTTGGGCTCCATCACATTACAGCTGAATACATTATATTCAAATATATGAACACTGTTAAGATACAAACATGTTTCTGTATGTTAGACACATGACCTCATCACATGACATCACATCACATGTGAACACGCTCCATCACACCTCACTCTGATCAGCTGATGGAGCACTTTGATTTTTCATGTCTTCAAATCTCTGATTCAGTTTGGGATGAAATCAGTGGCTCTGCTTTTAACTCCACTTCCTGTCTCTGAGGATCATGTTATCTGCACTCTGCTGATGATGTTTGTTGGTGCTCACTGTGACCCAGCTGCCCTCAGGCTGAACAGACTCAGAGCTGACTGAACTGACTCTGAGGGTTAGGGGTCAGCTCAGAGATCTGGATCAGGATCAGTTTGTTGAGCCTGCTCTCTGAAACAGGGACCTGGACCTGAGCAACTGGAGATTCAGCCACGAGTCAGTCAGTCCCTCAGCAACACTCTGTAGTTAACCCTTGAATAGCCATGTGGTGAGTTCACTGACCTCGTGAAAAGAAAGGGCTTCTCGTGATGGTGTTTAATGGGTGATATTAAATGTTAAACATTTCTTAAAAACACATTTAAAAATATTGTTTATTAAAAGCTTTACATGATTTAAAACTCCTGCAGTGGGAGAAAAAACATTTGTCTGCACAATTTAAAAACATAGTTTATTTAATTTGATATGAATTTAAATTCATATGGTAAATACATATTATAAACAAGTATGACCTAAAATGTTGAAATATGTACAATTATAAATGTTAAAATAACTGTTATACATGTTAAAATAACTGTTATAAATGTTAAAATAACTGTTATAAATGTTGGACAGTTGATGCAGCTAAAAGTCACTTTATTTGCATTGAGATCCTGATTAATGTTCGTACAGCTGATACAACTTATTCTACTTCCTTTGTTCGATGACATCATAGCTGACTGTCTGTGCAACAACTTCCTCTGATAACGTCGTATGTATTGTCTGAAGTTCATTGAGCCTTCCTTCAGTGTGTGATGGAGCGATGGGTTCATCATGTTCTGTTCTCATTGTGAATAAACCTGCTGTTTAGTTCTGCACCAGACTGAATGAATCACCAACCGCTGTGTCAACAACTCCAACATCCTCCTTCACAGTCAGTAAGGTACAGAAGCGCATTGCAGTCACTGGATAAAAAAAAAAGAAATTAGACACGTTATCTTGTAATTACAAGATAATGATCTTGTAATGATGAGATCAGGAAAGGTGCCACATTAGCCACTGCTTCGCTCAGAACCACATACTGCACATCCACGAAGGGGGGTCAGAACTACTGTAACCAGCTGCCACTCGGGTGGTGCCATCATATCTTTATTATAATGTGTATATATTGTAAATTACGACGAGTATTACACTAAGCAAGGACAACAGTGCGCACCGTTTATATTTTGATCTATTTCATACTTCAGATTTATATTGTTTGATGTTAATTGGTGACAGAAAGGAATGAATTTCATTCTGCAGGGAAACGTGTCCTTACTGTGCATATTGAATCTTGAACCTACCCAGATAGCACACATACATCTGTCCAACGTTGGCCTGATGTATCAAGTTTAGATCGTTAAGACGTAGCAGGGAGAGCGTTTGCTCATTGCCAAGACGTCGCTGAGACGTTGGCCTATAATCGAAAATGACCACAACATTCAAACGATCAATAAAAGAAGCTGCGCTCAGTGGGCGCTCCTTCATTAATATTCATTAATATTCATATGCTTCGTTAACTACGACCTTTATTCATTTAGGTCGGACCTTTCAAACTACAAATATTTCACCATTCAATGTGAGAAATCAATGCTAACATTCTGTTAGCATATTTCGTGTGTAAGTGTGCACAATGAAGAGACAAAGGTCAATTTGACAAACTTTATTTTCAAATTTCCACAAACAATATCTGACGGCCAGTCCGCTTCTCCTGGCAGCCTGCAAGAGACAGAAAAGATGATGAGCACATGACTTGAAGAAACAAATCCCAACTTCACCACTGTATTTTGTTTTAGCATTTCAGCTGTCTTTTAGCCAGATTGAAGGCTTTGGGTCCTGTCATGTATTGGGTTACGTAGGTCACATGGTTAGAAAAACAGGAAGTTTGGAATCACGGCAGCCCGGAGGCGTGCAATGCGGACTTGTGATGTTACTGTCAGTTTGGACAATAAAGCAAATAAAAGGAGAAGCTTCATGTCATGATTAGATTCGGAATGCCCTGTCTAATTGAGTATTAAGACGGGCACACAACAGGTCCGTCACTCTGCTTCATTTAGTGTGGAAACTGAGGTCAGGCTGGGGGGCCACGGGACCACGGGTGGCAGCTCCGGGCACTTCCACTTTAACCCAAAACGAGTGCTCACGATAACCAGATGAGCAGATAACGTCAACTAGGGAAAATAAAATGAAAACACCACAGTTGTAGCCTGTTAGCTAACATGAGCTAAACCGCTAAACTAGCTAACAGCTAACGAAAGATAACGTTAGCTGGTGGGGACCTGTGCTAAGCTATATACACCCAGTCGTGCCTCGCCACTCACCAGGAACCTCTTTTAACGCTCACAGAAGAAACAACAAAGCTATTTTCTGCCAGTTTCTTCCAGTTAGCCTACCTGAAACCAACTGTGATGAGATGCTGTGTGCTGCCAGCTCAGTTTCAAACAAACACCGCAGAGATGAAATCCCGCCTCTGCGGCGACTTCCGTATGTGGGCAGACATTCTGTGGCACTGGTCCGACCCAAAGCCGACGTAACAGAAACGTTTGATGAGCTGGGACAAAAGAGTGTTAAATTTAAAGATATCCGCCCATGTGGCCGACGCTTGTCAGACGTTATAAATTCAGGGCCGATGTGTCGTCCTCAGGCCGATGTCGGGCAGATGTATGTGTGCTATCTGGGTATGTTTTATGAAGACCCTGTGTGCGCTCAGAGCTGTGGCACAAGTTATGCACCAAAACCTGGTGGAAGAAAAATAATAATAAGACGAAAAATAAATAGGCTGTGTGTGACTTATGGCTGATGAGGTGGTGGGTGATCGATGTGCCTGACATCGATTGATTTAGTTTCAGCACCGCGGTAGTGGCCAGCTCCTGTTAAGAGTTTCTTCAGGTGTCTAATTATTTTTTTTTATCCAGTGAATGCAATGCGCCTCTGTAGTAAGGTAATTATTAATCACAGTTCTGACAGTTCAGGGTGTTTTATGAGACTGGTTTCATTAACTGGTGATGATGTCTCCCTTTTCAGGAGCCGTGCCACTCGAGGTCATCTCATGAAAATTAAGTCACGTTGTTTAATGTATTTAACAATTATTATTAATGATTATCTCCATCATACTGTCACACACACAGAATCATCCATGTGGACATCAGTTGTGTGACATTAAAACACGAGTAGAATTTATGTTATGCTCCTGTAACCTGACAGCGTGAATGAGTGAAGGTGCTGCAGAGGACAGACGACACGCTGCAGCACTCAGTGAGGCTGAACCTGTCTGCACACACAGCTGTGGGTCCAACATCTGTTCAATCAATTTTATTTATAAAGCCCAATATCACAAATCACAATTTGCCTCACAGGGCTTTACAGCATACGACATCCCTCTGTCCTTATGACCCTCACAGCTGATCAGGAAAAACTCCCCCAAAAAACCCTTTAACGGGGAAAAAACGGTAGAAACCTCAGGAAGAGCAACTGAGGAGGGATCTACCAGAAACATCAGGAGAGAGAGGAAACCCACGCTGACACAGGGAGAACATGTCAGAGCAGGTGTTGCAGCACTGACAGTCATGAAGCAGGTTGAAGCAGCAGCTGCTTTTTATTCCATCTGACAAGCAGCTACAGGTCCAGGATCAGTTACTGGGGACCAGAATCCGTCCTGGATTAAAGAGACGAGGACAGGGTCAACAACAAAGACAGACACCACGTCATTAAAACTGGTCCAAACTGGTGTGAACTGGTTTTAGACTGTGTGTAGTGTTCTGACCTCGGGCCTTCCTCTTGTAGTAGATGAATCCAGCCAGAGATAAGACCAGACCCAGGATCAGTCCTGAGGCTCCGATGGCAATCTTGTTTCTCTCAGACTCAGGCATGGACGGGTCTGAGGACAGACAGGTGAGCAGACAGACAGGTGAGCAGACAGACAGGTGAACAGACAGACAGGTAGACAGACAGACAGGTGAGCAGACAGACAGGTGAACAGACAGACAGGTAGACAGACAGACAGGTGAGCAGACAGACAGGTGAACAGACAGACAGGTGAGCAGACAGACAGGCGAACAGGTAGAGAGACAGACAGGTGAGCAGACAGGTGAACAGGTAGACAGGTGGAGAGACAGGCAGGTGAGCAGACAGACAGGTGAACAGACAGACAGGTGAGCAGGTAGAGAGACAGACAGGTGAGCAGACAGACAGGTGAACAGACAGACAGGTAGACAGACAGACAGGTGAGCAGACAGACAGGTGAACAGTCAGACAGGTGAGCAGGTATTTACCCCAGTCAGTAACCAGAGGTTCTCTCAGGCTGGCGTGTTCCACCACACAGGAGATCTTCTCTCCAGACCTGCTGACACAAAACACATCAGTGATTCTGTTACACTCTCTGAGAAAAACTGGACCAGAACCAGACTGAACCAGAATGACCTGGACCTGTAGCTACCTTGATGTGGACCTGGACCTGTAGCTGCCTTGATGTGGACCTGGACCTGTATCTACCTTGATGTGGACCTGGACCTGTAGCTACCTTGATGTGGACCTGGACCTGTATCTACCTTGATGTGGACCTGGACCTGTAGCTATCTTGATGTGGACCTGGACCTGTAGCTATCTTGATGTGGACCTGGACCTGTATCTACCTTGATGTGGACCTGGACCTGTAGCTACCTTGATGTGGACCTGGACCTGTATCTACCTTGATGTGGACCTGGACCTGTAGCTATCTTGATGTGGACCTGTAGCAGCCTTGATGTGGACCTGGACCTGTAGCTACCTTGATGTGGACCTGGACCTGTAGCTACCTTGATGTGGACCTGGACCTGTATCTACCTTGATGTGGACCTGGACCTGTAGCTACCTTGATGTGGACCTGGACCTGTAGCTACCTTGATGTGGAACTGTAGCTACCTTGATGTGGACCTGGACCTGTAGCTACCTTGATGTGGACCTGGACCTGTAGCTGCCTTGATGTGGACCTGGACCTGTATCTACCTTAATGTGGACCTGGACCTGTAGCTGCCTTGATGTGGACCTGGACCTGTATCTACCTTGATGTGGACCTGGACCTGTAGCTACCTTGATGTGGACCTGGACCTGTAGCTACCTTGATGTGGACCTGGACCTGTAGCTACCTTGATGTGGAACTGTAGCTACCTTGATGTGGACCTGGACCTGTAGCTACCTTGATGTGGACCTGGACCTGTAGCTACCTTGATGTGGACCTGGACCTGTATCTGCCTTGATGTGGACCTGGACCTGTATCTACCTTGATGTGGACCTGGACCTGTAGCTGCCTTGATGTGGACCTGGACCTGTAGCTGCCTTGATGTGGACCTGGACCTGTATCTACCTTGATGTGGACCTGGACCTGTATCTACCTTGATGTGGACCTGGACCTGTAGCTACCTTGATGTGGACCTGGACCTGTAGCTGCCTTGATGTGGACCTGGACCTGTAGCTACCTTGATGTGGACCTGGACCTGTATCTACCTTGATGTGGACCTGGACCTGTAGCTACCTTGATGTGGACCTGGACCTGTAGTTACCTTGATGTGGACCTGGACCTGTAGCTACCTTGATGTGGACCTGGACCTGTATCTACCTTGATGTGGACCTGGACCTGTAGCTGCCTTGATGTGGACCTGGACCTGTATCTACCTTGATGTGGACCTGGACCTGTAGCTATCTTGATGTGGACCTGGACCTGTAGCTATCTTGATGTGGACCTGGACCTGTAGCTGCCTTGATGTGGACCTGGACCTGTATCTACCTTGATGTGGACCTGGACCTGTAGCTGCCTTGATGTGGACCTGGACCTGTATCTACCTTGATGTGGACCTGGACCTGTATCTACCTTAATGTGGACCTGGACCTGTAGCTACCTTGATGTGGACCTGGACCTGTAGCTGCCTTGATGTGGACCTGGACCTGTAGTTACCTTGATGTGGACCTGGACCTGTAGCTGCCTTGATGTGGACCTGGACCTGTAGCTACCTTGATGTGGACCTGGACCTGTAGCTGCCTTGATGTGGACCTGGACCTGTAGCTACCTTGATGTGGACCTGTAGCTGCCTTGATGTGGACCTGGACCTGTAGCTGCCTTGATGTGGACCTGGACCTGTAGCTACCTTGATGTGGACCTGGACCTGTAGCTGCCTTGATGTGGACCTGGACCTGTAGCTACCTTGATGTGGACCTGGACCTGTAGCTGCCTTGATGTGGACCTGGACCTGTATCTACCTTAATGTGGACCTGGACCTGTAGCTACCTTGATGTGGACCTGGACCTGTAGCTGCCTTGATGTGGACCTGGACCTGTAGTTACCTTGATGTGGACCTGGACCTGTAGCTGCCTTGATGTGGACCTGGACCTGTAGCTACCTTGATGTGGACCTGGACCTGTAGCTGCCTTGATGTGGACCTGGACCTGTAGCTACCTTGATGTGGACCTGGACCTGTAGCTGCCTTGATGTGGACCTGGACCTGTAGCTGCCTTGATGTGGACCTGGACCTGTAGCTACCTTGATGTGGACCTGGACCTGTAGCTACCTTGATGTGGACCTGGACCTGTAGCTACCTTGATGTGGACCTGGACCTGTAGCTGCCTTGATGTGGACCTGGACCTGTAGCTACCTTGATGTGGACCTGGACCTGTAGCTACCTTGATGTGGACCTGGACCTGTAGCTACCTTGATGTGGACCTGGACCTGTAGCTACCTTGATGTGGACCTGGACCTGTAGCTGCCTTGATGTGGACCTGGACCTGTAGCTACCTTGATGTGGACCTGGACCTGTAGCTACCTTGATGTGGACCTGGACCTGTAGCTACCTTGATGTGGACCTGGACCTGTAGTTACCTTGATGTGGACCTGGACCTGTAGCTACCTTGATGTGGACCTGGACCTGTAGCTACCTTGATGTGGACCTGGACCTGTAGTTACCTTGATGTGGACCTGGACCTGTAGCTACCTTGATGTGGACCTGGACCTGTAGCTACCTTGATGTGGACCTGGACCTGTAGTTACCTTGATGTGGACCTGGACCTGTAGCTACCTTGATGTGGACCTGGACCTGTATCTACCTTAATGTGGACCTGGACCTGTAGCTACCCTGATGTGGACCTGGACCTGTAGCTACCTTGATGTGGATCTGGACCTGGAGCTACCTTGATGTGGACCTGGACCTGGAGCTACCTTGATGTGGATCTGGACCTGTAGCTACCTTGATGTGGACCTGGACCTGGAGCTACCTTGATGTGGACCTGGACCTGTATCTACCTTGATGTGGACCTGGACCTGTAGTTACCTTGATGTGGACCTGGACCTGTATCTACCTTGATGTGGACCTGGACCTGTATCTACCTTGATGTGGACCTGGACCTGTATCTACCTTGATGTGGACCTGGACCTGTAGCTACCTTGATGTGGACCTGGACCTGTAGCTGCCTTGATGTGGACCTGGACCTGGAGCTACCTTGATGTGGACCTGGACCTGTAGCTGCCTTGATGTGGACCTGGACCTGTATCTACCTTGATGTGGACCTGGACCTGTATCTACCTTGATGTGGACCTGGACCTGTAGCTGCCTTGATGTGGACCTGGACCTGTAACTACCTTGATGTGGACCTGGACCTGTATCTACCTTGATGTGGACCTGGACCTGGAGCTACCTTGATGTGGACCTGGACCTGTAGCTACCTTGATGTGGACCTGGACCTGGAGCTACCTTGATGTGGACCTGGACCTGTAGCTGCCTTGATGTGGACCTGGACCTGTATCTACCTTGATGTGGACCTGGACCTGTAGCTACCTTGATGTGGACCTGGACCTGGAGCTACCTTGATGTGGACCTGGACCTGTAGCTGCCTTGATGTGGACCTGGACCTGTATCTACCTTAATGTGGACCTGGACCTGTAGCTGCCTTGATGTGGACCTGGACCTGTAGCTGCCTTGATGTGGACCTGGACCTGTAGCTGCCTTGATGTGGACCTGGACCTGGACCTGGACCTGTAGCCTGTCATACAGTTCAGAGTCAGTTCACTGTTGTAGAACAAAGTGTCTCAGAAGGAGACAGGAAGTCATGTGCACAGGAACAGGAAGTCCTCAGCTGAAGTTATCTGTGTGTCAGTGTGACGTTCAGTCAGTCAGCGTCAGGACATGATGGAGGTCAGAGCTCTCTGCATCACACTGTGTGAGTCATACATCTCTCTTTATTCATCTCCTTCAGCAGATGAGTTGATCAACACATTGCTGTTGTTGTTGTTGTTGTTGTGTTTGGATCTCTGATTGTTTACCTGTTGAATTAAAGATCTGAACTTCCTACTTGATCAATCAGCATTTTAAAGGTCTCTCAGCTGCACACACTGTTTGTGTTCATGAACTAACTCAACAGGAACCAAACGAACGAGCAGTTTTAATTTAACGCTCATTTAGACGAGCTGTGAACAAACAGCAGGAGGTAAAGAACCTCGGTGTTGTCTCTGACTGCGACGTGTGTTTGAACCCCACAAATGTTACTCTGTGTGCGACGAAGACACAGGACGACTCGTTGATGGTTTTATCTCGCGCCGACTGGACCACGTGAACGCCTTGTTGTCAGACCTCTCACAGAGACCTTTGAACAAACGGCAGCAGCACGTCGACTCACAAGACCAAACGCACGAGTCCGGCTTTAGAGGCTCATTTTAGGACTCATTAAATCTCCTCACGGACCGGCTCCTGACCTGTTGGTTTCAAACCTGCGTCATATTTTAATGTGTGTGTGTGTGTGTGTGTGTGTGTGTGATTGATTCTTGTTTTATGATACGAGGCACTTTGAGTCGCGCTGACTGTACAAACTGTGTGATACAAACACAACTATCATTGGGTCTTGAACACGCGGTGCGAAGATGCGTCTGTGCCTTTTGGGAGGTTTAACGTACTGGAAAACTCATGAAACTTTGCAGACGTCTCAGAGCTGCTCAAAAGTTTGACACTTTAGAGGTCTCATGCTCGAGTGCTAAAAGTGGCTCAGTGGCGCCCCCTACAGATTAAAAAAAAAAAAACAGCCCCAAAGCTACTTTCACCTACGTGTATGAAACTTGGTGGTCACATGAAACATCCCAGGACGTACAAAAAAGCCTCTTGGAGCCATGCTCTAAACCCAACAGGAAGTCGGCCATTTTGAATTTACTGTGCAATTTTGGTGCATTTTTACCAGTTTCCAGAGGGCGTAAATTAACGAACTCCTCTGAGAGATTTCATCCGATCGTCTTCAAACCTCGGTCTGTCCCACATCAACACCTTGAAGAAGAAAACTTATTACAACCTTGAGTTTTCATCAAACCTGTGACCGTGGCAAAGATGTGCCGCCACAAAACAGGAAGTAGTTTATAACTCCAGCATTCATGGTCCAAACATCACAGGGTTGATGCCAGTCCCGCCCTGAACACATCTACATGACAATATTTAGTAATGAGCACAGCGCCACCTGCTGGAAATAACACATGTCATGTTAGGATACGACATGAACCCCAAAGTTGTGCGTGGGTGCGAGGGCCCGTTCATCGCTGCTGCAGCTTTAATTATTATGATCATCATGTTGTAGTGATTAATATGAATCCTACGTGCAGTATAAACCATGTGTTGACACAGCTCTGTCCTCTCTCGTCTCTGCAGTGATGAACGTGTTGATGCTGCAGCCAAGTCGTCCTCAGACAGCTGGTACGTAGCAGATAGTCCAGTCCGAACCCTAAAACACGGACCCTGACATGAACGCCAGCTCATCCAACGTCTGACGCCTGAACACGTTTGATCCATTAAAAGTGTGAGCTTTGGAAAGTCAAAGATTAAGTGCTCTTACTGTTGTGACGAGGTCACAGTGAGCATGTGTTGGCTTCTTGCTACTTCCTCTGCAACGTACAGGTCACGTGACTTTGTCTTTGTTGTTCTGGGACACGCTTTGCTTCCTTCTGTGATCCAGGCTCATTCATTGTGTCTCAGGTGCAGCTCTTCGTCTCGTTCCAACCAGACTGCAGCTCTTTGAATACCAGTCTGTGCGTTTTACCTGTGAGGGGCTGAACGTGTCGGCCGGATTCAGAGTGAGGAACACAGAGGAGTTCATTTCAAAATGTTCAAACGACACAGAGACGCCGACCGTGACCTGCACCATCGACTTTGCGTTCGTATCGGACAGTGGAGAGTACTGGTGTGAGGGCGGAGGGAGGAGGAGCAACTCTGTGAGCATCAGCGTCACTGGTCGGCTGACTGTGTGTCTGACTGTACGACATGTGTCACTGTAAGCACAGCACAGTGTTTCTCAACCACTGTTGGTTCCTCTGCTGACGTTCAGCCGGCTCAGTGATCCTGGAGAGTCCTGTTAGTCCTGTGACGGAGGGAGATGATGTCACTCTGCGCTGCAGGAACAAGACGACCTCCTCAAGCACAGCTGATTTCTTTAAAGATGGCCGCCTCATCAGGAGCAGCTCCACAGGAGAGATGACCATCAGCAGTGTGTCCAAGTCTGATGAAGGACTCTACAGGTGTCACATCTCTGGAGCTGGAGAGTCACCTGAGAGCCGGCTGGCTGTCACAGGTGAGTCCAGGTGTCAGGTGTGTAGTGACACAGCATGATGAGTCACTTCATTCAGACACTGACAGAACGTTGTTTCAGTCCCAGAGGTGACGTTTGACTCAGTGACACGAAGAGAGGACTCGAACACACCGTGTGCACCAGGTGACATACAGACACGCTCCTCCTCTGCCCTCTGTACGCTCCTCCTCTGCCCTCTGCGTGCTCCTCCTCTGCCCTCTGTGCGCTCCTCCTCTGCTCTCTTTACGCTCCTCCTCTGCCCTCTGTGTGCTCCTCCTCTGCCCTCTGTACGCTCCTCCTCTGCCCTCTGTATGCTCCTCCTCTGCTCTCTGTGTGCTCCTCCTCTGCCCTCTGTGCGCTCCTCCTCTGCTCTCTGTGTGCTCCTCTGACTCAGAGATGAAATGTTCCCTGCACCACTACGTGCTGCTGTGGGTGGCTGTCGCTGTGGTCCTGTTCCTGCAGCTGCTGGTGATGGGACTCCTCCACTGGGAGAAACAGCTGGGTACCAAAATCCTCCTTTAAACAAACTAAGGTTTGATGGTTCTGGTTCTGCAGGTCGTATCAGCTGTTCCTGACATGAGCTGTGTGAGGAACACGCCAAGAGGACAAAATAAATCTTGGGTCTGTGTCGACTCTCTGCCTCGCTCACATTACTCTATATGATCATGCTGCTGTCACGTTATGTTTCAGTCTCACTGGAAGCAGCGCTGCGTGACCCGAACAGGGAGCTGTTTGACAAGAAGAAGAATAAAGGTGAGACGTCACGTTGACCACATGTGTTTGAGAGCGTGTTTTACAGCTTCACATCAGCCGACCGCGTCACACGTGGTGTTTGGTTTTAGACGCTGCACACGCTGCTGATAATTTGAGCCTCGGCCTCGACACAAAACCACAGACAGAAAAAGGCGAGTCAGTGTGAAGTCCTGCACAGGAAGTGAGGAGGAAGCTTCAGCACGCTACAGTGTGATGTCACTTTAACTGACTGTGTGTCTGTTTACAGGTGAGGATGACTCTGTGCCTCAGTCTTTCCATTCCACCTTCATCATCGACGACACTTTGTGAACTCGCCAAAAAGGTTCATATGTTATTTTCATCATTCAATCATTAACTTAAACAAATGTTTTTTATTTCTATCACACAGGTGCAGCGATGATTGCTGGGTAATATATGTGTGGATGTTGTCCAGTCTCTGTCTCATCATGTGATGAGACCATGCGTGCACAGTAGCGTGCACCACTGCACACAACGAAACTGAAGGAGACATTTTTATCCCTGAACTTTAACCATGCTGAACATGGTCGCAGCCTGACCACAGAGGGTCACAAATTAAATATGTTCATATGTGACACGTGTGGTGCGTTCAGGCAACAAAGAGAGGACGACCCACACGAGAGACGAGGTCAGCAGGTACGGTGACGAGAAGGGCTGCCCACAACGTCGAGACAAAGAAGGCTTGAAAGCAAAGTCATGAAGTTCACTGACTCTAAACTCGACCATTTACTGAACATTAGCTAGCTGTGTAGCTCCTTTACACGCTAACTACGTTACCCAGAAACCCTTGTGTGTGAGAGTCCCAGTAACACACAGTGCTCACGGTCACAGCGACCTCTAGCGACTAATGTCTCTAGGCTGGTGTTTGCACTGAAGGGTCCTCGTCTACAGAGATCACTGTGATGCACCGCCATGTCTCTACAGTAGCCCAGAAGGGACAAACCAAACACCGGTTCTACATAGGGACATTTTTGCAGCAGCCACTGTAGTAAGACCAAGTGCAATGAGTTTGATTTAGAAACACTGCGTACGCACAAAACGAGGCCTGAAAGAGGCGCTCGCCACTTCACACGACAACAGTTGTGATGTATAAAAACAGACCTGAAGGGAGAAACTCTGACCCACGCTGACAGACATTTTGGAGACGGCATTGTTTCATAAATGAGGCCCCAGGTGTGTTTGTGTCGAGAGGAAGAGACCTCTGAGGGTGATTCAGCTCCTCAACAACGAACACTGAAGGAATTCTCACCAGGAGAAGGTTCAGCTGGTTGTAATCTGTACTTCACCACTAGATGTCACCAAAGTCTGACACACTCCACCTTTCAAATGTTGTCATGTGCATAAACATCTTTAACCTGTGTGTTTCCTGTGTGTCTTTCAGACCACTGAAGAAGAAGGAGCAGGAGGGACTGCTGACACCGTCATACATGTCCAGGGAACTTTAAAGACTTTAACATGAAATAACTTCAGTATGCAACATGTGTTTAGTTCAGCATTATACAGAGTGCTTTATTCTAATGTTCAATAACACATGTCCACATCAAAAGGGTTCATTACTGTTATTATTCTTCCATCTTATGCTGTGGCTCAAAGTCCTGTGAGCTGGAACAAGCAAGAAACATGAAACTTGTATGTGTAAATGCTTCCCAAGAAATATGGCCCAAAGTGGCCACATGGTGGCGCTAACATAAGTGGCCCCATCTTCTTCTTTTTTTAACGTCCACACCGATCACAGCATAAGTGTGACTGGCCTGAAATGTGGCACACACAGGCAGCTCAGTGTGCTCCACAGTAAACCCTCTTGTACCATTAGTCTGTCTAGATCTGCCACCAGTTTGATATTAAAACAAAGAGTTAAATGAACAGAACGTTTGAGTTAATCAACACAGAAACTGGTTTTCACCCTCTGAGGATGAAAATACAACTTTTTATTATGAATGAGCAAAAACTGATTAAAAGAAGTGAATAAAAACAGCAGCACATGTTTCAGTCCTTCACTTTCACCAGAGCATTTCTTTTTGTGCACAGATGTCCCAAATAAACTGACTTTTGTTGCACTGATCTCAGCCTGTGGACTTTTTGTGTGTCTGTCCAGCCTGGTTACACTGGTGCTGCATCTGCTGTCCTGTCTTTACTCTCTAAGCCCACAGGACGGCACCTTTGGGTTAAAGTTTCTGAGCTTTCAGCCCTTTGTTGAACCGAGAACGCCATCTAGTGGGCTCATAAAATAAAGGACACAGTTCATGAGGCTTCATCTGGCCATCACTCATCATGTCTTAACACATCAATGGATGAAAATCTGTTACAGTGGTGCAGTGGTTAGCACTGTCACCTCACAGCAAGAGGTTTCCTGGTCCGAACTCGAGTGTTGGGGAGCCCATCTATGTGGAGTTTAATTGTTCTCCTCGTGTCAGCGTGGGTTTCCTCCAGGTGCTCTGACATGTTCTCCCTGTGTCAGCGTGGGTTTCCTCCAGGTGCTCCGACATGTTCTCCCCGTGTCAGCGTGGGTTTCCTCCAGGTGCTCCGACATGTTCTCCCTGTGTCAGTGTGGGTTTCCTCCAGGTGCTCCGACATGTTCTCCCCGTGTCAGCGTGGGTTTCCTCCAGGTGCTCCCACATGTTCTCCCCGTGTCAGCGTGGGTTTCCTCCAGGTGCTCCGACATGTTCTCCCCGTGTCAGCGTGGGTTTCCTCCAGGTGCTCTGACATGTTCTCCCTGTGTCAGCGTGGGTTTCCTCCAGGTGCTCTGACATGTTCTCCCTGTGTCAGCGTGGGTTTCCTCCAGGTGCTCTGACATGTTCTCCCTGTGTCAGCGTGGGTTTCCTCCAGGTGCTCTGACATGTTCTCCCTGTGTCAGCGTGGGTTTCCTCCAGGTGCTCTGACATGTTCTCCCTGTGTCAGCGTGGGTTTCCTCCAGGTGCTCCAACATGTTCTCCCTGTGTCAGCGTGGGTTTCCTCCAGGTGCTCTGACATGTTCTCCCTGTGTCAGCGTGGGTTTCCTCCAGGTGCTCCCACATGTTCTCCCTGTGTCAGTGTGGGTTTCCTCCAGGTGCTCTGACATGTTCTCCCCGTGTCAGCGTGGGTTTCCTCCAGGTGCTCCAACATGTTCTCCCTGTGTCAGCGTGGGTTTCCTCCAGGTGCTCTGACATGTTCTCCCTGTGTCAGCGTGGGTTTCCTCCAGGTGCTCCAACATGTTCTCCCCGTGTCAGCGTGGGTTTCCTCCAGGTGCTCTGACATGTTCTCCCCGTGTCAGCGTGGGTTTCCTCCAGGTGCTCCCACATGTTCTCCCTGTGTCAGCGTGGGTTTCCTCCAGGTGCTCTGACATGTTCTCCTCGTGTCAGCGTGGGTTTCCTCCAGGTGCTCTGACATGTTCTCCCTGTGTCAGCGTGGTCACAGGGGCTTTACAATACAATAAGCAAAAACATCATTTAAGCTCAGTGTCAATGGAGGAGCACCAAGATCTGACCTTAAGACTCAAATGCTCTTCCACAGAGACATACCTACAACAGCAGCCATGTTGTTTCTCCACCAACCAGCTGTGGAAAAGGAAAAGTTGCCATTGACCACATCATGAGTGCAGCAACTGCCCCAACCAGCCACAGATACAAACACATGCACACACACATGAACACACATCAAACACCAGGAAGAAGCCAGTGGACCAACAGAGACACAGAGCCAGTAGAATCAGTCGTTAGCTTGACTGACACTGAGGGGACGTAGAGACAGTCAGAATGAGACAGTTAAAGGAAGTGAAGGGACGTCTGAGGACGTCATGTCCGCTCTGTTTGAGGGCAGGTCTGTCTTTCACAGTTAGCCTACGTTGTTTGTTGATCGCTGACATCACTGTTTTGTCTAAATTATAATCTGCTGATCAAAACTGATGAGAAATGATGTCATGAGGAAACTCAGGTCCTTACAGACACAAATGAAAGTGTAGTTACGTTTCATTTGAATTTTATTCCAAAAAGCTTCACCCATCAAGCTAGCTAACGTAGCTAACGTAGCTAGCTCCTCCCCTGGGCTCACACTTACCTTTGCTGTGCTCCTTCCTTGTTGCTCAGTGATGGAAATACGGAAATCCACGCGCAATCACAATGAACGACAGTTTTGAACACAAGGTTTGAAATTTGACTCCCACACACACTCAGCACACACTCCTGTGTGACATACCTCAGGCGGGGTTCGAACCCGCAGGTTGGCAGCTCTCTGCGTTGGCGGTCGGCGTCCTTCACCACTGGACCATCTCCAGTGCTGATCAACACAAGGAACCAGAGAGAGATGAAGATCAGACTGAAGCTGCACAAACTTCATCTTCATCAACCTGCAGAGAAACAAAGTTTACAGACTGAAACATGTCCTGGTGTTCTTTAACACTGTTGTACAGGTTCTTTAGGTGGTTCTAGTGTTCCTTTAGGATGTTCCAGTGTCACTGAGGAGGTCACATGGGTCCTTTGGGAGGTTGTAGAGGTTCTTTAGGTGGTTCTAGTGTTCCTTTAGGATGTTTCAGTGTCACTGAGGAGGTCACAGAGGTCCTTTGGGAGGTTGTACAGGTTCTTCAGGTGGTTCTAGTGTTCCTTTAGGATGTTCCAGTGTCACTGAGGAGGTCACAGAGGTCCTTTGGGAGGTTGTAGAGGTTCTTGTGGTGGTTCTAGTGTTCCTTTAGGATGTTCCAGTGTCACTGAGGAGGTCACAGAGGTCCTTTGGGAGGTTGTAGAGGTTCTTCGGGTGGTTCTAGTGTTCCTTTAGGATGTTCCAGTGTGACTGAGGAGGTCACAAAGGTCCTTTGGGAGGTTGTACAGGTTCTTGTGGTGGTTCTAGTGTTCCTTTAGGATGTTCCAGTGTCACTGAGGAGGTCACAAAGGTCCTTTGGGAGGTTGTAGAGGTTCTTTAGGTGGTTCTAGTGTTCCTTTAGGATGTTTCAGTGTCACTGAGGAGGTCACAAAGGTCCTTTGGGAGGTTGTAGAGGTTCTTTAGGTGGTTCTAGTGTTCCTTTAGAATGTTTCAGTGTCACTGAGGAGGTCACAGAGGTCCTTTGGGAGGTTGTAGAGGTTCTTTAGGTGGTTCTAGTGTTCCTTTAGGATGTTTCAGTGTCACTGAGGAGGTCACAAAGGTCCTTTGGGAGGTTGTAGAGGTTCTTTAGGTGGTTCTAGTGTTCCTTTAGGATGTTTCAGTGTCACTGAGGAGGTCACAAAGGTCCTTTGGGAGGTTGTAGAGGTTCTTTAGGTGGTTCTAGTGTTCCTTTAGGATGTTCCAGTGTCACTGAGGAGGTCACAAAGGTCCTTTGGGAGGTTGTAAAGGTTCTTGTGGTGGTTCTAGTGTTCCTTTAGGATGTTCCAGTGTCACTGAGGAGGTCACAAAGGTCCTTTGGGAGGTTGTAGAGGTTCTTTAGGTGGTTCTAGTGTTCCTTTAGGATGTTTCAGTGTCACTGAGGAGGTCACAAAGGTCCTTTGGGAGGTTGTAGAGGTTCTTGTGGTGGTTCTAGTGTTCCTTTAGGATGTTCCAGTGTCAGTGAGGAGGTCACAAAGGTCCTTTGGGAGGTTGTAGAGGTTCTTGTGGTGGTTCTAGTGTTCCTTTAGGATGTTCCAGTGTGACTGAGGAGGTCACAAAGGTCCTTTGGGAGGTCTCATGTGGTCCACACAGCTCAGCTGGTAGAGATGTAGCTTCACTGTCTGAAGGTTGTGGGTTCAAATCCCACTCATGCTCTGTGTATGTTCCGTGTGTCGACCCTCAGGAGAACGTGTCATCAAGATATATCTTATTGTGAAAGGTCTGGTTCTTAAAGACACTCAGAGCTGATCTCAGATCAGACTGATTCATGTCTGTTTCAACACATTCTCAGTTGAGGTGAGAAGTGTCTCTTGGCTTCAGCTGAGTCCATCAGCCTGTGGAGCTGCAGAGCCCCCAGCACTGGGGGAGGGGCCCCTCACTAAAGCAAATGCATCACAGGACATTTTAACACATGAAGACAGGGTCAGGGTTCAGACTGTTACGAGCTGAAGACGCTGGACTAGCGAGCGAGGGTAGCCATGTCTACCTAAACAAAACTGGAATCAGACACCAAGGAAGTGACTGAGTGTGCAGCATGAAGCATTGTCTGTCCGAACATGGTGCAGGCCAGCATTACAGCACCCTGGGTATCTGTCATTTTACACTGCTGAGGCAGCAACAGCTCAAATGAATCCTGAGAATCCTCTGATCCCAGCAGCATCAAACCTATCACTGTGAACTCATTGCATTAACTGTGGAAGCAATCAGGAGCACTCCTCCCTTCGTACATTTACAGCTACACATTGTGTCCCAGCTGCTGTTACTGTCCTGGTCACATGAAAGGGTCACTAATGTGCACTCCAGTGTCTTCAGGCATGTTGAGTTGGTTCCAGCTATGAACACAGTGTGTCTTCATGTGATGGTGAGGACAAGGTTTTGTAGTCAGCTGACAGCTCAGACTTCAGTCCCCCAGCCTTTAATATCATGGTCTGTGTCTCCATCTGGTGGCTGAATCCTGTCAAAGCTGCTCTGCTTCACTTCAGCAGCTTCAGACTTGGCAGTGGCAGTACTCACGTGTTATCATATGGTTTGTCAGAGGTTTGGGGCTGCACATGCATCACTGACTCTAAGACTTACACAACACATTTAAAACCACTGCAGTCCATCAGGTGAGCCAGTTTCAGGGTCCTGGTGTTGTGCACGCTGACTCACTGCCATGGCAACAACTCATTGTATTGTATGAAAAAAAACTGTTACAGAAGTCAAAGCATATTGTGTGAAGACAAATATTAGTAGAGTATGTGGGGATAATCATAGTATAGGTTTGAATGCCTTTCTTTAAAGGTGTGAATGAAAATGTTCAAGGAGCAGGCCTCAGCTGTCTCCAGCTCATTAGCTCAGGGAGACAGAAGCTGGGTTTGAGAGTTAAAGCATGAGAGTTCAAATCTCAGGTGACCTGTCAGTCTGTTTTGGAAGCTGACACCTGAAGGAAAACTATAAAAGCTGGAGGGAACACAAGCAGAGAATCACTCACCTGGTAGCTCAGGCTGTTAAAGGCCTGCTGACAGATTCAGAGGTCAGAAGTTTGATCCTTGTTCAGGGCAGGTGAGTTTTTTTCATGATTTTGGACGACATGCTATACTATGACGTTTTTTCGTGATTTTGGACGACATGCTATACTATGACTTTTTTTTGTGATTTTGGACGACATGCTATACTATGACTTTTTTTTGTGATTTTGGACGACATGCTATACTATGACTTTTTTTTTGTGATTTTGGACGACATGCTATACTATGACGTTTTTTATGATTTTGGACGACATGCTATACTATGACTTCTTTTGTGATTTTGGACGACATGCTATACTTTGACGTTTTTTTATGATTTTGGACGACATGCTATACTATGACGTTTTTTTGTGATTTTGGACGACATGCTATACTATGACGGTTTTTGTGATTTTGGACGACATGCTATACTATGACGTTTTTTGTGATTTTGGACGACATGCTATACTATGATGTTTTTGCGTGATTTTGGACGACATGCTGTACTATGACATTTTTAATGATTTTGGACGACATGCTATACTATGACGTTTTTAATGATTTTGGACGACATACTATACTATGACGTTTTTTGTGATTTTGGACGACATGCTATACTATGACGTTTTTAATGATTTTGGACGACATACTATACTATGACGTTTTTTGTGATTTTGGACGACATGCTATACTATGATGTTTTTGACCAGTTTGTGACGACATGCTATACTATGACTTTTTTGTGATTTTGGGCGACATGCTTTACTATTACTTTTTTAATGATTTTGGACGACATGCTATACTATGACGTTTTTTATGATTTTGGATGACATGCTATACTATGACGTTTTTTGTGATTTTGGACGACATGCTATACTATGACGTTTTTTATGATTTTGGACGACATGCTATACTATGACGTTTTTTTTTGTTGTGGACGACATGCTATACTATGACGGTTTTTGTGATTTTGGACGACATGCTATACTATGACGTTTCTTTCATGATTTTGGACGACATGCTATACTATGACGTTTTTTGTGATTTTGGACGACATGCTATACTATGACGTTTTTTATGATTTTGGACGACATGCTATACTATGACTTTTTTTGTGATTATGGACGACATGCTATACTATGACGTTTTTTTATGATTTTGGATGACATGCTATACTATGACTTTTTTTGTGATTTTGGACGACATGCTATACTATGACGTTTTTTGTGATTTTGGACGACATGCTATAC
Source organism: Epinephelus fuscoguttatus (assembly GCF_011397635.1). Lineage (NCBI taxonomy): Eukaryota > Metazoa > Chordata > Actinopteri > Perciformes > Serranidae > Epinephelus > Epinephelus fuscoguttatus. Next base: position 6,780,603 of record NC_064774.1, on the reverse strand, counting down.
TATGACGTTTTTTGTGATTTTCGACGACATGCTATACTATGACTTTTTTTGTGATTTTGGACGACATGCTATACTATTACGTTTTTTTGTGATTTTGGACGACATGCTATACTATGACATTTTTTTTGTGATTTTGGACGACATGCTATACTTTGACTTTTTTTTGTGATTTTGGACGACATGCTATACTATGACTTTTTTTTGTGATTTTGGATGACATGCTATACTATGACGTTTTTTTGTGATTTTGGACGACATGCTATACTATGACGTTTTTTTGTGATTTTGGACGACATGCTATACTATGACTTTTTTTGTGATTTTGGACGACATGCTATACTATGACTTTTTTTTGTGATTTTGGACGACATGCTATACTTTGACTTTTTTTTCATGGTTTTGGAAGACATGCTATACTTTGACTTTTTGTGATTTTGGCATGCTATACTTTGACTTTTTTCATTTTGGGCGACATGCTATACTATGACGTTTTTTGTGATTTTGGACGACATGCTATACTATGACGTTTTTTATGATTTTGGACGACATGCTATACTATGACTTCTTTTGTGATTTTGGACGACATGCTATACTATGACTTCTTTTGTGATTTTGGACGACATGCTATACTTTGACGTTTTTTTATGATTTTGGACGACATGCTATACTATGACGTTTTTTTGTGATTTTGGACGACATGCTATACTCTGACTTTTCTTTCAGTATTTTGGACGACATGCTATACTATGAAGGTTTTTGTGATTTTGGACGACATGCTATACTATGACGTTTCTTTCATGATTTTGGACGACATGCTATACTATGACGTTTTTTGTGATTTTGGACGACATGCTATACTATGACATTTTTTTTGTGATTTTGGACGACATGCTATACTTTGACTTTTTTTTGTGATTTTGGACGACATGCTATACTATGACGTTTTTTTCATGGTTTTGGACGACATACTATACTATGACTTTTTTTTGTGATTTTGGACGACATGCTATACTATGACGTTTTTTCATGATTTTGGACGACATGCTATACTATGACTTTTTTTTGTGATTTTGGACGACATGCTATACTATGACGTTTTTTTGTGATTTTGGACGACATGCTATACTATGACTTTTTTTTTGTGATTTTGGACGACATGCTATACTATGACATTTTTTTTGTGATTTTGGACGACATGCTATACTTTGACTTTTTTTTGTGATTTTGGACGACATGCTATACTATGACTTTTTTTTGTGATTTTGGACGACATGCTATACTATGACGTTTTTTTGTGATTTTGGACGACATGCTATACTATGACTTTTTTTGTGATTTTGGACGACATGCTATACTATGACTTTTTTTTGTGATTTTGGACGACATGCTATACTTTGACGTTTTTTTATGATTTTGGACGACATGCTATACTTTGACTTTTTTTTGTGATTTTGGACGACATGCTATACTATGACTTTTTTTTGTGATTTTGGACGACATGCTATACTATGACGTTTTTTGTGATTTTGGACGACATGCTATACTATGACTTCTTTTGTGATTTTGGACGACATGCTATACTTTGACGTTTTTTTATGATTTTGGACGACATGCTATACTATGACGTTTTTTTCATGATTTTGGACGACATGCTATACTATGACGTTTTTTTCATGATTTTGGACGACATGCTATACTATGAATTTTTTTTTCATGATTTCAGACGACAAGCTATACTATGACGTTTTTTCATGATTTTGGACGACATGCTATACTATGAATTTTTTTTTCATGATTTTGGACGACATGCTATACTATGACTTTTTTTGTGATTTTGGACGACATGCTATACTATGACTTTTTTTGTGATTTTGGACGACATGCTATACTATGACGTTTTTTCATGATTTTGGACGACATGCTATACTATGACTTTTTTTGTGATTTTGGACGACATGCTATACTATGACATTTTTAATGATTTTGGACGACATGCTATACTATGACGTTTTTTGTGATTTTGGACGACATGCTATACTATGACTTTTTTTCATAATTTTGGACGACATGCTATACTATGACTTTTTTCATGATTTTGGACGACATGCTATACTATGACGTTTTTCATGATTTTGGACGACATGCTATACTATGATGTTTCTACTTGATTTTGGACGACATGCTATACTATGACTTTTTTCATGATTTTGGACGACATGCTATACTATGACTTTTTTTCTTGATTTTGGACGACATGCTATACTTTGACTTTTTTTTGTGATTTTGGACGACATGCTATACTATGACTTTTTTTTGTGATTTTGGACGACATGCTATACTATGACGTTTTTTTGTGATTATGGACGACATGCTATACTATGACTTTTTTTTGTGATTTTGGACGACATGCTATACTATGACGTTTTTTTGTGATTATGGATGACATGCTATACTGTGATTTTTTTTCATGATTTTTGATGACATGCTATACTATGACGTTTTTTCATGATTTTGGACGACATGCTATACTATGACGTTTTTTTGTGATTATGGATGACATGCTATACTGTGATTTTTTTTCATGATTTTTGATGACATGCTATACTATGACGTTTTTTCATGATTTTGGACGACATGCTATACTATGACTTTTTTGTGATTTTGGACGACATGCTATACTATGACGTTTTTTCATGATTTTGGACGACATGCTATACTATGACTTTTTTTATGATTTTGGACGACATGCTATACTATGACTTTTTTTGTGATTTTGGACGACATGCTATACTGTGACTTTTTTTGTGATTTTGGACGACATGCTATACTGTGACTTTTTTTGTGATTTTGGACGACATGCTATACTATGACGTTTTTTTATGATTTTGGATGACATGCTATACTATGACTTTTTTTGTGATTTTGGACGACATGCTATACTATGACGTTTTTTGTGATTTTGGATGACATGCTATACTATGACGTTTTTTGTGATTTTGGACGACATGCTATACTATGACGTTTTTTGTGATTTTGGACCACATGCTATACTATGACGTTTTTTGTGATTTTGGACCACATGCTATACTATGACTTCTTTTGTGATTTTGGACGACATGCTATATACTATGACGTTTTTTCGTGATTTTTGACGACATGCTATACTATGACGTTTTTTCGTGATTTTGGACGACATGCTATACTATGACTTTTTTGTGATTTTGGATGACATGCTATACTATGACTTTTTTTCATGATTTTGGACGACATGCTATACTATGATTTTTTTCATGGTTTTGGGACACATACTATACTATGACTTTATTTATGATTTTGGATGACATGCTATACTATGACTTTTTTTCATGATTTTGGACGACATGCTATACTCTTAAATTTTTATGGTTTTGGGCGACATGCTATAATATGATTTTTTTTCATGGTTTTGGACGACATGCTATACTATGACGTTTTTTCATGATTTTGGACGACATGCTATACTATGACTTTTTTCATGATTTTGGACGACATGCTATACTATGACTTTTTTTCATGGTTTTGGACGACATGCTATACTATGACGTTTTTTATGATTTTGGATGACATGCTATACTATGACTTTTTTTGTGATTTTGGACGACATGCTATACTATGACGTTTTTTGTGATTTTGGATGACATGCTATACTATGACGTTTTTTGTGATTTTGGACGACATGCTATACTATGACGTTTTTTGTGATTTTGGACCACATGCTATACTATGACTTCTTTTGTGATTTTGGACGACATGCTATATACTATGACGTTTTTTCGTGATTTTTGACGACATGCTATACTATGACGTTTTTTCGTGATTTTTGACGACATGCTATACTATGACGTTTTTTCATGATTTTGGACGACATGCTATACTATGACCTTTTTTTGTGATTATGGACGACATGCTATACTTTGACTTTTTTTTGTGATTTTGGACGACATACTATACTATGACGTTTTTTCATTATTTTTGACGATATACTATACTATGACGTTTTTATGATATTTGGACGACATGCTATACTATGACGTTTTTTATGATATTTGGACGACATACTATACTATGACGTTTTTTCAAGATTTTTGACGATATACTATACTATGACGTTTTTATGATATTTGGATGACATGCTATACTATGACGTTTTTTTATGATTTTGGACGACATGCTATACTATGACTTTTTTTTGTGATTTTGGACAACATGCTATACTATGACTTTTTTTTGTGATTTTGGACGACATGCTATACTTTGACTTTTTTTTGTGATTTTGGACGACATGCTATACTATGACTTTTTTTTTGTGATTTTGGACGACATGCTATACTATGACGTTTTTTCGTGATTTTGGACGACATGCTATACTATGACATTTTTTCATGATTTTGGACAACATGCTATACTATGACTTTTTTTCATAATTTTGGACGACATGCTATACTATGACGTTTTTTCATGATTTTGGACAACATGCTATACTATGACTACTTTGTCATGAATTTTGACGACATGCGATACTATGACTTTTTTTTATGATTTTGGACGACATGCTATACTATGACTTTTTTTATGATTTTGGACGACATGCTATACTATGACTTTTTTTATGATTTTGGACGACATGCTATACTATGACTTTTTTTATGATTTTGGACGACATGCTATACTATGACTTTTTTATGATTTTGGACGATATGCTATACTATGACTTTTTTTCATAATTTTGAACGACATGCTATACTATGACTTTTTTTTCCAATTATTTTGGACGACATACTATACTACGACGTTTTTCCATGATTTTAGACGACATGCTGTACTATGACTACTTTGTGATGAATTTTGACGACATGCGATACTATGACGCTTTTTCATGATGTTGGGCGACATGCTATACTGTGACTTTTTTTTATGATTTTGGACGACATGCTGTACTATGACTTTTTTTATGATTTTGGACGACATGCTATACTATGACTTTTTTTCATAATTTTGGACGACATGCTATACTATAACTTTTTCATGATTTTGGACCACATGCTACAGTATGACTTTTTTTTTTATGATTTTGGACGACATGCTATACTATGACTTTTTTCATGATTTTGGACGACATGCTATACTATGACTTTTTTTGTGATTTTGGACGACATGCTATACTATGACGTTTTTTATGATTTTGGATGACATGCTATACTATGACTTTTTTTGTGATTTTGGACGACATGCTATACTATGACTGATTTTGGACGACATGCTATACTATGACGTTTTTCTAAGATTTTGGACGACATGCTATACTATGACGTTTTTCATGATTTTCGACATGCTATACTATGACTTTTTTTTTGATTTTGGACGACATACTATACTATGACTTTTTTCAATGATTTTGGACGACATGCTATACTATGACTTTTTTTCATGATTTTGAACGACATACTATACTATGACTTTTTTATATGATTTTGGACAACAAGCTATACTATGACTTTTTTTCATGATTTTGGACGACATGCTATACTATGACTTTTTTTCACGATTTTGGACGACATACTATACATTGACTTGTTTTGATAATTTTGGACGACATGCTATACTATGACGTTTTTTCATGATGTTGGACGACATGCTATACTATGACGTTTTTTCATGATGTTGGACGACATGCTATACTGTGATTTTTTTTCATGATTTTGGACGACATGCTATACTATGACGTTTTTTCGGGATTTTGGACGACATGCTATACTATGACGTTTTTTTGTGATTATGGATGACATGCTATACTATGACGTTTTTTTATGATTTTGGACGACATGCTATACTGTGATTTTTTTTCATGATTTTTGATGACATGCTATACTATGACGTTTTTTCGTGATTTTGGATGACATGCTATACTATGACGTTTTTTTATGATTTTGGACGACATGCTATACTATGACTTTTTTTTGTGATTTTGGACAACATGCTATACTCTGACCTTTTTTTGATGGTTTTGGGCGACATGCTATACTATGACTTTTTTTACATGATTTTGGACGACATGCTATACTATGACTTTTTTTCATGATTTTGGACGACATGCTATACTATGACGTTTTTTCGTGATTTTGGACGACATGCTATACTTTGACTTTTTTTCATGATTTTGGACGACATGCTATACTATGACGTTTTTTTGTGATTATGGACGACATGCTATACTATGACGTTTTTTATGATTTTGGACAACATGCTATACTATGACGTTTTTTCATGATTTTGGACGACATGCTACACTATGACTTTTTTTTATGATTTTGGACGACATGCTATACTATGACGTTTTTTTATGATTTTGGACGACATGCTATACTATGACTTTGTTTTATGATTTTGGACGACATGCTATACTATGACGTTTTTTGTGATTTTGTACGACATGCTATACTATGACGTTTTTTATGATTTTGGACGACATGCTATACTATGACTTTTTTTTTATGATTTTGGACGACATGCTATACCATGACGTTTTTTATGATTTTGGACGACATGCTATACTATGACGTTTTTTATGATTTTGGACGACATGCTATACTATGACTTTTTTGTGATTTTGGACGACATGCTATACTATGACTTTTTTTGTGATTTTGGACGACATGCTATACTGTGACTTTTTTTGTGATTTTGGACGACATGCTATACTATGACTTTTTTCATGATTTTGGGCGACATGCTATATGACTTTTTTTATGATTTTGGACGACATGCTATACTATGACTTTTTTCATGATTTTGGACGACATGCTATACTATGACTTTTTTTCATGTTTTTGGACGATATACTATACTACGACGTTTTCTCGTGATTTTGGACGACATGCTATACTATGACTTTTTTTCCTGATTTTGGGCGACATGCTATACTATGCCTTTTTTTTCATGATGTTGGACGACATGCTATACTATGACTTTTTTGATGATTGTGGACGACATGCTACACCATGACTTTTTTTCATGATTTTGGACGACATGCTATACTATGACGTTTTTTGTGATTTTCGACGACATGCTATACTATGACTTTTTTTGTGATTTTGGACCACATGCTATACTATGACTTCTTTTGTGATTTTGGACGACATGCTATATACTATGACGTTTTTTCGTGATTTTTGACGACATGCTATACTATGACGTTTTTTCGTGATTTTTGACGACATGCTATACTATGACGTTTTTTCATGATTTTGGACGACATGCTATACTATGACCTTTTTTTGTGATTTTGGACGACATGCTATACTTTGACTTTTTTTTGTGATTTTGGACGACATGCTATACTATGACGTTATTTCGTGATTTTGGACGACATGCTATACTATGACGTTTTTTCGTGATTATGGATGACATGCTATACTGTGATTTTTTTTCATGATTTTGGACGACATGCTATACTATGACGTTTTTTTATGATTTTGGACGACATGGTATACTGTGATTTTTTTTCATGATTTTTGATGACATGCTATACTATGACTTTTTTTGTGATTTTGGACGACATGCTATACTATGACGTTTTTTGTGATTTTGGACGACATGCTATACTATGACGTTTTTTATGATTTTGGACGACATGCTATACTATGACTTCTTTTGTGATTTTGGACGACATGCTATACTTTGACGTTTTTTTATGATTTTGGACGACATGCTATACTTTGACGTTTTTTTATGATTTTGGACGACATGCTATACTATGACGTTTTTTTGTGATTTTGGACGACATGCTATACTATGACGTTTCTTTCATGATTTTGGACGACATGCTATACTATGACGGTTTTTGTGATTTTGGACGACATGCTATACTATGACGTTTCTTTCATGATTTTGGACGACATGCTATACTATGACGGTTTTTGTGATTTTGGACGACATGCTATACTATGACGGTTTTTGTGATTTTGGACAACATGCTATACTATGACGTTTTTTTGTGATTTTGGACGACATGCTATACTATGACGTTTCTTTCATGATTTTGGACGACATGCTATACTATGACGTTTTTTGTGATTTTGGACGACATGCTATACTATGACGTTTTTTGTGATTTTGGACGACATGCTATACTATGACTTCTTTTGTGATTTTGGACGACATGCTATACTTTGACTTTTTTTATGATTTTGGACGACATGCTATACTTTGACGTTTTTTTATGATTTTGGACGACATGCTATACTATGACGTTTTTTTGTGATTTTGGACGACATGCTATACTATGACCTTTTTTTGTGATTTTGGACGACATGCTATACTATGACGTTTCTTTCATGATTTTGGACGACATGCTATACTATGACGGTTTTTGTGATTTTGGACGACATGCTATACTATGACGGTTTTTGTGATTTTGGACAACATGCTATACTATAACTTTTTTTTGTGATTTTGGACGACACGCTATACTATGACTTTCTTTCATGATTTTGGACGACATGCTATACTATGACTTTTTTTCGTGATTTTTGACGACATGCTATACTATGACTTTCTTTCGTGATTTTGGACGACACGCTATACTATGACTTTTTTTCGTGATTTTGGACGACACGCTATACTTTGGACGTTTTTATGATTTTGGACGACATGCTATACTTTGACGTTTTTTTATGATTTTGGACGACATGCTATACTATGACGTTTTTTTGTGATTTTGGACGACATGCTATACTATGACGTTTCTTTCATGATTTTGGACGACATGCTATACTATGACGTTTTTTGTGATTTTGGACGACATGCTATACTATGACGTTTCTTTCATGATTTTGGACGACATGCTATACTATGACGGTTTTTGTGATTTTGGACGACATGCTATACTATGACGGTTTTTGTGATTTTGGACGACATGCTATACTATGACGTTTTTTTGTGATTTTGGACGACATGCTATACTATGACGTTTCTTTCATGATTTTGGACGACATGCTATACTATGACGTTTTTTGTGATTTTGGACGACATGCTATACTATGACGTTTTTTCATGATTTTGGACGACATGCTATACTATGACGTTTTTTATGATTTTGGACCACATGCTATACTATGACGTTTTTTGTGATTTTGGACCACATGCTATACTATGACTTCTTTTGTGATTTTGGACGACATGCTATACTTTGACGTTTTTTTATGATTTTGGACGACATGCTATACTATGACGTTTTTTTGTGATTTTGGACGACATGCTATACTATGACGTTTCTTTCATGATTTTGGACGACATGCTATACTATGACTTTTTTTTGTGATTTTGGACGACATGCTATACTATGACGTTTTTTTGTGATTTTGGACGACATGCTATACTATGACGTTTCTTTCATGATTTTGGACGACATGCTATACTATGACGTTTTTTATGATTTTGGACGACATGCTATACTATGACTTTTTTTGTGATTATGGACGACATGCTATACTATGACGTTTTTTTATGATTTTGGATGACATGCTATACTATGACTTTTTTTTTGTGATTTTGGACGACATGCTATACTATGACATTTTTATGATGTATTTATGATGTCACTGGTCCATAAGCCACATAGGCCTGCTCCTTGAACATTTTCATTCACACCTTTAAAGAAAGGCATTCAAACCTATACTATGATTATCCCCACATACTCTACTAATATTTGTCTTCACACAATATGCTTTGACTTCTGTAACAGTTTTTTTTCATACAATACAATGAGTTGTTGCCATGGCAGTGAGTCAGCGTGCACAACACCAGGACCCTGAAACTGGCTCACCTGATGGACTGCAGTGGTTTTAAATGTGTTGTGTAAGTCTTAGAGTCAGTGATGCATGTGCAGCCCCAAACCTCTGACAAACCATATGATAACATGTGAGTACTGCCACTGCCAAGCCTGAAGCTGCTGAAGTGAAGCAGAGCAGCTTTGACAGGATTCAGCCACCAGATGGAGACACAGACCATGATATTAAAGGCTGGGGGACTGAAGTCTGAGCTGTCAGCTGACTACAAAACCTTGTCCTCACCATCACATGAAGACACACTGTGTTCATAGCTGGAACCAACTCAACATGCCTGAAGACACTGGAGTGCACATTACTGACCCTTTCATGTGACCAGGACAGTAACAGCAGCTGGGACACAATGTGTAGCTGTAAATGTACGAAGGGAGGAGTGCTCCTGATTGCTTCCACAGTTAATGCAATGAGTTCACAGTGATAGGTTTGATGCTGCTGGGATCAGAGGATTCTCAGGATTCATTTGAGCTGTTGCTGCTTCAGCAGTGTAAAATGACAGATACCCAGGGTGCTGTAATGCTGGCCTGCACCATGTTCGGACAGACAATGCTTCATGCTGCACACTCAGTCACTTCCTTGGTGTCTGATTCCAGTTTTGTTTAGGTAGACATGGCTACCCTCGCTCGCTAGTCCAGCGTCTTCAGCTCGTAACAGTCTGAACCCTGACCCTGTCTTCATGTGTTAAAATGTCCTGTGATGCATTTGCTTTAGTGAGGCCCCTCCCCAGTGCTGGGGGCTCTGCAGCTCCACAGGCTGATGGACTCAGCTGAAGCCAAGAGACACTTCTCACCTCAACTGAGAATGTGTTGAAACAGACATGAATCAGTCTGATCTGAGATCAGCTCTGAGTGTCTTTAAGAACCAGACCTTTCACAATAAGATATATCTTGATGACACGTTCTCCTGAGGGTCGACACACGGAACATACACAGAGCAAGAGTGGGATTTGAACCCACAACCTTCAGACAGTGAAGCTACATCTCTACCAGCTGAGCTATGTGGACCACATGAGACCTCCCAAAGGACCTTTGTGACCTCCTCACTGACACTGGAACGTCCTAAAGGAACACTAGAACCACCACAAGAACCTCTACAACCTCCCAAAGGACCTTTGTGACCTCCTCAGTCACACTGAAACATCCTAAAGGAACACTAGAACCACCTAAAGAACCTCTACAACCTCCCAAAGGACCTTTGTGACCTCCTCAGTCACACTGAAACATCCTAAAGGAACACTAGAACCACCACAAGAACCTCTACAACCTCCCAAAGGACCTTTGTGACCTCCTCAGTCACACTGAAACATCCTAAAGGAACACTAGAACCACCACAAGAACCTCTACAACCTCCCAAAGGACCTTTGTGACCTCCTCAGTCACACTGAAACATCCTAAAGGAACACTAGAACCACCTAAAGAACCTCTACAACCTCCCAAAGGACCTTTGTGACCTCCTCAGTGACACTGGAACATCCTAAAGGAACACTAGAACCACCACAAGAACCTCTACAACCTCCCAAAGGACCTTTGTGACCTCCTCAGTCACACCGGAACATCCTAAAGGAACACTAGAACCACCTGAAGAACCTCTACAACCTCCCAAAGGACCCATGTAACCTCCTCAGTGACACTGGAACATTCTAAAGGAACACTAGAACCACCTGAAGAACCTCTACAACCTCCCAAAGGACCTCTGTGACCTCCTCAGTGACACTGGAACATTCTAAAGGAACACTAGAACCACCTAAAGAACCTCTACAACCTCCCAAAGGACCTTTGTGACCTCCTCAGTCACACTGAAACATCCTAAAGGAACACTAGAATCACCTGAAGAACCTCTACAACCTCCCAAAGGACCTTTGTGACCTCCTCAGTGACACTGGAACATTCTAAAGGAACACTAGAACCACCTAAAGAACCTCTACAACCTCCCAAAGGACCTTTGTGACCTCCTCAGTGACACGGAAACATCCTAAAGGAACACTAGAACCACCTGAAGAACCTCTACAACCTCCCAAAGGACCTCTGTGACCTCCTCAGTCACATCAAAACATCCTAAAGGAACACTAGAACCACCACAAGAACCTCTACAACCTCCCAAAGGACCTTTGTGACCTCCTCAGTCACACCGGAACATCCTAAAGGAACACTAGAACCACCTGAAGAACCTCTACAACCTCCCAAAGGACCTCTGTGACCTCCTCAGTGACACTGAAACATCCTAAAGGAACACTAGAACCACCTGAAGAACCTCTACAACCTCCCAAAGGACCTTTGTAACCTCCTCAGTCACATCAAAACATCCTAAAGGAACACTAGAACCACCACAAGAACCTCTACAACCTCCCAAAGGACCTTTGTGACCTCCTCAGTCACACCGGAACATCCTAAAGGAACACTAGAACCACCTGAAGAACCTCTACAACCTCCCAAAGGACCTCTGTGACCTCCTCAGTCAGACTGGAACATCCTAAAGGAACACTAGAACCACCTAAAGAACCTCTACAACCTCCCAAAGGACATCTGTAACCTCCTCATTGACACTGGAACATCCTAAAGGAACACTAGAACCACCACAAGAACCTCTACAACCTCCCAAAGGACCTCTGTGACCTCCTCAGTGACACCGAAACATCCTAAAGGAACACTAGAACCACCACAAGAACCTCTACAACCTCCCAAAGGACCTTTGTGACCTCCTCAGTCACACCGGAACATCCTAAAGGAACACTAGAACCACCTGAAGAACCTCTACAACCTCCCAAAGGACCTCTGTGACCTCCTCAGTGACACTGAAACATCCTAAAGGAACACTAGAACCACCTGAAGAACCTCTACAACCTCCCAAAGGACCTTTGTGACCTCCTCAGTCACATCAAAACATCCTAAAGGAACACTAGAACCACCACAAGAACCTCTACAACCTCCCAAAGGACCTCTGTGACCTCCTCAGTCACACCGGAACATCCTAAAGGAACACTAGAACCACCTGAAGAACCTCTACAACCTCCCAAAGGACCTCTGTGACCTCCTCAGTCAGACTGGAACATCCTAAAGGAACACTAGAACCACCTAAAGAACCTCTACAACCTCCCAAAGGACATCTGTAACCTCCTCATTGACACTGGAACATCCTAAAGGAACACTAGAACCACCACAAGAACCTCTACAACCTCCCAAAGGACCTCTGTGACCTCCTCAGTGACACCGAAACATCCTAAAGGAACACTAGAACCACCAAAGAACCTCTACAACCTCCCAAAGGACCCATGTAACCTCCTCAGTGACACTGGAACATTCTAAAGGAACACTAGAACCACCTGAAGAACCTCTACAACCTCCCAAAGGACCTCTGTGACCTCCTCAGTGACACTGGAACATCCTAAAGGAACACTAGAACCACCTGAAGAACCTCTACAACCTCCCAAAGGACCTTTGTGACCTCCTCAGTGACACTGGAACATTCTAAAGGAACACTAGAACCACCTAAAGAACCTCTACAACCTCCCAAAGGACCTCTGTGACCTCCTCAGTCAGACTGGAACATCCTAAAGGAACACTAGAACCACCTAAAGAACCTCTACAACCTCCCAAAGGACATCTGTAACCTCCTCATTGACACTGGAACATCCTAAAGGAACACTAGAACCACCACAAGAACCTCTACAACCTCCCAAAGGACCTCTGTGACCTCCTCAGTGACACCGAAACATCCTAAAGGAACACTAGAACCACCAAAGAACCTCTACAACCTCCCAAAGGACCCATGTAACCTCCTCAGTGACACTGGAACATTCTAAAGGAACACTAGAACCACCTGAAGAACCTCTACAACCTCCCAAAGGACCTCTGTGACCTCCTCAGTGACACTGGAACATCCTAAAGGAACACTAGAACCACCTGAAGAACCTCTACAACCTCCCAAAGGACCTTTGTGACCTCCTCAGTGACACTGGAACATTCTAAAGGAACACTAGAACCACCTAAAGAACTTCTACAACCTCCCAAAGGACCTTTGTGACCTCCTCAGTGACACCGAAACATCCTAAAGGAACACTAGAACCCCCTGAAGAACCTCTACAACCTCCCAAAGGACCTTTGTGACCTCCTCAGTCACATCAAAACATCCTAAAGGAACACTAGAACCACCACAAGAACCTTCCAAAGGACCTCTGTGACCTCCTCAGTCACACCGAAACATCCTAAAAGAACACTAGAACCACCTGAAGAACCTCTACAACCTCCCAAAGGACCTTTGTGACCTCCTCAGTCACACCGGAACATCCTAAAGGAACACTAGAACCACCTGAAGAACCTCTACAACCTCCCAAAGGACCTCTGTGACCTCCTCAGTGACACTGAAACATCCTTAAGGAACACTAGAACCACCTGAAGAACTTCTACAACCTCCCAAAGGACCTCTGTGACCTCCTCAGTCACACCGAAACATCCTAAAGGAACACTAGAACCACCTGAAGAACCTCTACAACCTCCCAAAGGACCTCTGTGACCTCCTCAGTGACACCGGAACATCCTAAAGGAACACTAGAACCACCTAAAGAACCTCTACAACCTCCCAAAGGACCTCTGTAACCTCCTCAGTGACACCGAAACATCCTGAAGGAACACTAGAACCACCTAAAGAACCTCTACAACCTCCCAAAGGACCTCTGTGACCTCCTCAGTCACACTGAAACATCCTAAAGGAACACTAGAACCACCTAAAGAACCTCTACAACCTCCCAAAGGACCTCTGTGACCTCCTCAGTCACACTGAAACATCCTAAAGGAACACTAGAACCACCTGAAGAACCTGTACAACCTCCCAAAGGACCTCTGTGACCTCCTCAGTCACACTGGAACATCCTAAAGGAACACTAGAACCACCTAAAGAACCTCTACAACCTCCCAAAGGACCTCTGTGACCTCCTCAGTGACACTGGAACATCCTAAAGGAACACTAGAACCACCTAAAGAACCTCTACAACCTCCCAAAGGACCTCTGTGACCTCCTCAGTCACACTGAAACATCCTAAAGGAACACTAGAACCACCTAAAGAACCTCTACAACCTCCCAAAGGACCTCTGTGACCTCCTCAGTGACACTGGAACATCCTAAAGGAACACTAGAACCACCTAAAGAACCTCTACAACCTCCCAAAGGACCTCTGTGACCTCCTCAGTGACACTGGAACATCCTAAAGGAACACTAGAACCACCTAAAGAACCTCTACAACCTCCCAAAGGACCTCTGTGACCTCCTCAGTGACACTGGAACATCCTAAAGGAACACTAGAACCACCTAAAAAAAGAACACCAGGACATGTTTCAGTCTGTAAACTTTGTTTCTCTGCAGGTTGATGAAGATGAAGTTTGTGCAGCTTCAGTCTGATCTTCATCTCTCTCTGGTTCCTTGTGTTGATCAGCACTGGAGATGGTCCAGTGGTGAAGGACGCCGACCGCCAACGCAGAGAGCTGCCAACCTGCGGGTTCGAACCCCGCCTGAGGTATGTCACACAGGAGTGTGTGCTGAGTGTGTGTGGGAGTCAAATTTCAAACCTTGCGTTCAAATTCGTCGTTCGTTGCGATTGCGCGTTGATTTCTGAATTTCCATCACTGAGCAACAAGGAAGGAGCACAGCACAGGTAAGTGTGAGCCCAGGGGAGGAGCTAGCTATGTTAGCTAGCTTGATGGGTGAAGCTTTTTGGAATAAAAGAGCAGGAGTGGGATTTGACCTCATGTAGCACTTTTATTTTTTTATCAAACTGTACATTTCCTGTGAAAACAGAAGTGTATTTTGAAAACAGACAATGCATGTAACAGGCTGAAGTTGACACGGCGTCCCAGAACGTCAACAACCAACACACCCAGGGTACCTTGGACGTCATATGTGGACGTGGAAAGTCCATGACCAAACGTGGACATGTGACGAGGTCACAGTGAGGATGATGTGTACAGACACACTGTGTTAAGGTGGTCCTCATAGGGTGGCTTCACCTGCACACACTGCCCACACCATGGTGACACAGAGCTGGTTGAAAATCAACAGAGTATGTCTTTAAAATAAAACATTTCATACAGTCACTATGTCCATTCTTTAACTCAACATGTCTCTGAAACAACAAAGCGTAAGACATCCTCGGCTCTAGTTCTCAGACCAGCAGGTTATAAAGCCCACAGAGACAGTTTCTGTAACGATGCTCAGTTGTAATGTCACACTGAGCTGGACTGCAGAGCAGGTTACCATCATGTGTGATGAGTCTATGGACTCCAGGGATGCTGCACCTGTAGAGTCCTTCATTAGACGTAGAAACACCTTGGATGGTCAGGTTTCCTGCAGAGCTGCTGTTAAAGTGTTCATGTGACATATTCAGACGAGTTTCATCATCAAACAACTAAACAGCAGGAAATACTCTATATTGATGTCACATAGGCCCATCGCCATAGTGACAGTGACACCTGCATGGAACTTAAGTCTCGGATGACGGTGAATTTTTGGATAGTGTTTTCAATGTTTCTAGATTTCCCGTCATAAAACCCCAGATTGTTGTGCACATCCCACACCACTGACATTTTACTGCCTTACAGTCGCTTTTGTTACCGTTTCATCTCATCTCACATGAAGCACCTCCTTCATTCTTGGCTCTGATGATGACACTCGTAATAAACACATGAATGCGCTCGTGGCTGAGAGGAAAACACAGAGTGGACTCGTTAATAATGAGAGATATCCTGGGGAGGAAGAACTGGCTCCAGAGTTCAGGCTTCAGATCTCTGCAGGTTGCAGTTTAATCAGGTCGGCGTTTGTTTTATCTCCAAGGTGAGAAGAAAACGGGTCCAGAGTTCAGTTTAGTAACTGTTACAACGTGCACCACAAGGACACACACACCATGGTTATTGTATGGATATTGTGCACAATGAGTCTCATCAACAGTTACAGTATAAATAAGTGTTTAATGTCCAGAACAGACATACTGATGAACATTTACACAGATACAGGATGAGTGAAGGAAACATCACAGTCACAGCCTCTGGTTTAGTCTGTGAATAAAGCACAGGAACATTTACACAGGTTTAACAAAGGATCAAGATATACTGAGACGTTTAAATTCACACTCATGTATAAAAGTTTGAATGTGTGTGGAGACAAAAATACAAACTGAGCATTTTAATATGTGAAACTGGACCTTTGTGATCAATGAACCACAGAGACAGCTGCATCAGTTTCACATTCATTCATTTGTCATAATTTATCTTCCTGTTTTAAAAGATGATCGCTTAACTACAAGCAACAAGTTGTCATCTCAAGTCATCACGTATCGCTGCTTTGTCAGTGCAGCTTTTAGCGTGCCTGTATTTGACACCTTTGGGCTGCTACATATACGTGACCACACTGACCCAGAGGGCTGAGCTAGCACAGCCTCTGATGCTAACGCTAGCAGCCAGCCTGGACCAGGTGTTCAGACTGAGTCAGTCTACCTGTGACCGACTCACGGACTCCCTCACAGAATGGACTGCAGACAGTTTGGGTGGTCGAGGACAGGGGGACAACTGTGTCCAACATCCAGCAGCTTCACTACGACACGTCTGACAACATTCAATTGAAGGATCATTTTTAAAACACTTTTAATTAATTCAGATGAATTAATCACAGAGGAGGTCGTTAATTAGATTTTCTTTAATCACTTGACGGCCCTATTAATTATGAATCAACACACATCTTTACCGTCTTTGTGATGTATGAATATAAACAGCCCACCTGATGCACTGACATGTATGAAGTTTAAACACATGAGTGTGCATGGAAACACAACCATTACTCTGCAATCATGAAATATTTCAGTCAGATGATAAGCTCACATGTACAAGTGACTGTGGATGTTTGATTTACTGTCTTTATACAGACGTGCAGAGTCTCTTCTGTCCTTCAGTCAGATGTCTCTTCTCTCACTGACACATAAACAGTGTGTCTGTGCAATGACACATCATTTTAACTTTCATTTAACCTCCAGTGAGTGAAGCCTTCTCTGTAACAGTACGGAGCAAAGACACAGTGTGGACCAGTCCTGCCTCATCGCCTGTGGAGCTCAATCAGTCCTCTGAGAGTGGGCTGGTGCTCACAGACGGAGCTGGTGTCACAGTGGAGCTGGATGCTGCTGGTCCTGTTATGAACACATATTAAATCATGTCAGATGGAAAAACATTTTGGACCTGATCACTGGAATGTATCTTTAAATAGTGTCTAAAAAATAAAGTGTTGTTAACAACAAATCCAGCAAAGGCGGGGCCTTCTGTGGTGGTCACGACAACATGTTTACAGTTGGTAAACAATGGAGGAGTTTTTCAGTGATTTTAGAAACTGGACGTCCCTGTAAGGTGGGCAGCAGGGGCGATGGAGGGGTCCAGCAACAGCGGACTTTCACCCACGAGGCCAGTGTTTGCTTCCTGTATGAATGCAGAGCCAGACCTATTCACGTGTGTTTGTTGCACATTGACATCAACGTAAACATGCAGTGTTGTTTTGTTTATTTATTTTGAAAAAGACTGCATGCATGTAACGCGCTGAAACTGTACATTTCCTGTGAAAACTGAAGTTTATTTTGAAAAGACACGATGACTGTAACCGGCAGGATAAACACCCACATGAAAGTCCACTTACCAGGCGGCGATATGTGATGAGTGTGGAGTGAGAATGTGTCGTTTTATACTGGATTTAATTGGTTGTCTTACCCATGCTCAAAGCGTAGTAAACAGGTGTAGTCGAGGGTTCACCCTGATCTGATGGAGACAGACAGTGTGAGTGACTGAAAGGCAGTAAACACATCAAACATTTATTTCATAGATTAGATATGTTATTCTACAATGCTGCTTCTCCATTGGAGATATATTTAGCTGCTCTCACACCTGGAGTTTGGTTCATTTGGTCGAGATCAGAGGGGAAAAATGAGCCATTGATGAAGAGCAGATGAATTAAATTTTTGGTTTAGCTGTTGACAGAATCACAGGTCTGCTGTCATAACATCCTGTGGTTGGTTCGTTTTCTTTCACACAACAAACGAAACCGCACCAGAGTCCATTCGGAAGCAGACTTGGTCCCACCTTTTTGAGCAGTCTCAGCTTGGTTGTTTGGTCACCAGAGATGGATCAATAGTGTTGTTTCTTAAATAGCGATGATGTGAAGGTGATGAAGGAGACTCCGATGACACCGTCTTGCTTGCATAAAGAAAAGGTTTATTACAAGAAGTACAGCATCTATCAAGCATCTAGAATGCTTGGAGAGGGTTCGAAGCCAATGTGAACTACTCTGAAAAACAGCCCCAAATTACCCCCCTTATATAGACTCGCTGTTTCTGTGAAATGTGAGACAAAGTCAAACAGACAACAGAGAGTCACCCTAGTTGGACTTCACCAAACCTACACCTTGGGCCATAAATATCTTCTTGACCCTGACCATATACAGTACAGGCCAAAAGTTTGGACACACCTTCTCATTCAATGCGTTTTCTTTATTTTCATGACTATTTACATTGTAGATTCTCACTGAAGGCATCAAAACTATGAATGAACACATGTGGAGTTATGTACTTAACAAAAAAAGGTGAAATAACTGAAAACATGTTTTATATTCTAGTTTCTTCAAAATAGCCACCCTTTGCTCTGATTACTGCTTTGCACACTCTTGGCATTCTCTCCATGAGCTTCAAGAGGTAGTCACCTGAAATGGTTTCCACTTCACAGGTGTGTCTTATCAGGGTTAATTAGTGGAATTTCTTGCTTTATCAATGGGGTTGGGACCATCAGTTGTGTTGTGCAGAAGTCAGGTTAATACACAGCCGACAGCCCTATTGGACAACTGTTAAAATTCATATTATGGCAAGAACCAATCAGCTAACTAAAGAAAAACAGTAGCCATCATTACTTTAAGAAATGAAGGTCAGTCAGTCCGGAAAAATTGCAAAAACTTTAAATGTGTCCCCAAGTGAAAGTCTTAAAAACCATCAGCGCTACAGTGAAACTGGCACACATGAGGACCGACCCAGGAAAGGAACCAAGAGTCACCTCTGCTTCTGAGGATAAGTTCATCCAGTCACTGCCAGCCTCAAGAAATCGCATAAGTTAACAGCTCAGATCAGAGAGCAGATGGAATGCCACAGAGTTCTAGCAGCAGACCCATCTCTAGAACAACTGTTAAGAGGAGACTGCGAATCAGGCCTTCATGGTCAAATAGCTGCTAGGAAACCACTGCTAAGGAGAGGCAACAAGCAGAAGAGATTTGTTTGGGCCAAGAAACACAAGGAATGGACATTAGACCAGTGGAAATCTGTGCTTTGGTCTGATGAGTCCAAATTTGAGATCTTTGGTTCCAACCGCCGTGTCTTTGTGAGGCAGAAAAGGTGAGCGGATGGATTCCACATGCCTGGTTCCCACTGTGAAGCATGGAGGAGGAGGTGTGATGGTGTGGGGTGTTTTGCTGGTGACACTGTTGGGGATTTATTCAAAATTGAAGGCACACTGAACCAGCATGGCTACCACAGCATCCTGCAGCGACATGCCATCCCATCTGGTTTGCGTTTAGTTGGACGATCATTTATTTTTCAACAGGACAATGACCCCAAACACACCTCCAGGCTGCGTAAGGGCTATTTGACCAAGAAGGAGAGTGATGGAGTGCTGCGGCAGATGACCTGGCCTCCACAGTCACCGGACCTGAACCCAATCGAGATGGTTTGGGGTGAGCTGGACCGCAGAGTGAAGGCAAAGGGGCCAACAAGTGCTAAACACCTCTGGGAACTCCTTCAAGACTGTTGGAAAACCATTTCAGGTGACTACCTCTTGAAGCTCATGGAGAGAATGCCAAGAGTGTGCAAAGCAGTAATCAGAGCAAAGGGTGGCTATTTTGAAGAAACTAGAATATAAAACATGTTTTCAGTTATTTCACCTTTTTTGTTAAGTACATAACTCCACATGTGTTCATTCATAGTTTTGATGCCTTCAGTGAGAATCTACAATGTAAATAGTCATGAAAATAAAGAAAACGCATTGAATGAGAAGGTGTGTCCAAACTTTTGGCCTGTACTGTATGTTTTTGACCCTGGGCCCCTAACTGGTCATCTGTTCCAAAACTTCAGAGTAAATGATAATACACTACAATAGCTTTCACATCAGCGCAAACAGACCTGAGTTTGTTTTAACCAAACCAAACAAGTTACACGTGAAAGCACCGTTTGTCACTGCTTTGATATGAGGGGTACCCCAGGGCTCAGTACTGGGCCCTCTTTTTTCCCCTGCATATATTTTCCCTGAGACATAACATTCACTGTTTTTTTAATAATCTTTATGCAGATGATACCCAACTTATTATTTGTGTTAAAAACATACTGATGTTGTCCAGAATTTATAGATGGGAATCCTTGTAATAATGTCGGTCACTGTTATTTGTTTTATTGACCTTGTCGTTACAGGTGTCACAATCAAAGAGTGCTTTGGTCACATTTCAGCATGAACACATTTCTCCTGTTGGACTGAGTCAAATGTTTGATTTAACTTTTAAAATTAATATTAATTGTAAGTATTTAGTAGTAAATATTTTCTCAGGCTGACAAAGACTGCTAATACCTTATTCCATAGTTTTACGATGTACACCTGACAGTGTTGTATGTTTGTGTGCAACACATGAAAGGTTGATCAGGGCTTCATGTTGACATTTCTTTAGAGTCTCCAAATGAGAATAAACTGGGGACTGTAAAGTGTGTATTGTCACGTATTCTTCATGGAGGGTGGCTGCTTGACTCTGATGCAGCTTCCCCCCGACTGTCCAACCACAGGAGCTGCTACACAATGAACTGAGAGACCAGTGTACCTGTTTCTGTCTGTAGGTTTCTTCTGTGGTTTTTGTCTGAGATGCTATAAAAGAAATTTAAATGAGTGCCTGAAGCTCCTGAAGCTGACAGGCTGAGATAGTTTCAGATCATGTCAGTTTATTAACTCAGTGTTTGCAGAACTCTCTGCTTGTGCTGCAAACACTAACCTGCAGGGTGATGAACTTCAAATGAAATCATTCAGCAGTGTTATCTGATTAAATGTGTGACAGCTATCAGTCAGTGTTAGTCAGTGTGAAATTAATTACCTTCTGCCTTTCCATGGTTTGTGATGACAGTATATACTGGCTGACATCGATCAGCTGCTCTGGTCTCTGCAGGCACTGAAACATAATGATTAAAAACTATCATTATTATTTTAACAGGAACACCAGTTTATTACTGTTATGTTGGTATCACTGTTTTTGTCTGCCAGTTACTAACAAGAATTGCAGTGTAAACATGACATACTTTGTACTTTACGACTGTGACATGAAACTGAGCATCAGTGTGTTGGTCAGAATTCTTCAACAGCAAAATCTAGATGATCCTTATAAAAATGTTTGGTCATGACATGTTTATGTTTGTTGTCATTTTCATGAGACGTATGTGGAGCACGTTTGGCCTTATGATCCAGTTTGAGCTGAGCTGCACTCAACTGTTGCAGTCAGTTCTGGTATCACCTGGAGGCTGAAAGATTCAACCCAGTCTCACTGCGAAGTTGTTGAAGTTTGGCACCTGTTTGGTCACTTCTGGTGTCAGACACCGACAAAAGAAGCCATCCTTTAAAGTCGATGTGATACACTGTTATCGTTTAACGGTGCCGTTGGGCATCAGAGGAAATGTGACGGGACAACAACAAAAGTTAAGGTGGCAGAAGTCCAGGTAGGGTGGCTGATGGATGGGTCAAACAACCACCGACTTTCACCCAGGAGGCCGGTGTTCACTTCCTGTAAGACTGTAAAGCCAAACCCTGTTCTTTTGTCCTGAACTCAACCACGTGTGTGTGTGTCGGCTAAACGTAACCACGTGTGTGTGTGTGTTGGCTAAACGTAACCAAAGAGACTGTATGCAAACTGAGGTTCTTACCTGCTCGTACAACAGAGAGCACTGGGGAGGAGGGAGGAGAGGGAGGAGAGGGAGGAGGGAGGAGAGGGAGGAGATGGAGGAGAGGGAGGAGATGGAGGAGAATGAGGAGAGGGAGGAGATGGAGGAGATGGAGGAGAGGGAGGAGGATGAGGAGATGGAGGAGATGGAGGAGATGGAGGAGATGGAGGAGAATGAGGAGAGGGAGGAGAGGGAGGAGATGGAGGAGAGGGAGGAGAGGGAGGAGATGGAGGAGATGGAGGAGAGGGAGGAGGATGAGGAGATGGAGGAGATGGAGGAGATGGAAGAGAGGGAGGAGATGGAGGAGAGGGAGGAGAGGGAGGAGATGGAGGAGATGGAGGAGAGGGAGGAGAATGAGGAGATGGAGGAGATGGAGGAGATGGAGGAGATGGAGGAGAAGGAGGAGATGGAGGAGACGGAGGAGACGGAGGAGACGGAGGAGAGGGAGGAGATGGAGGAGAGGGAGGAGAGGGAGGAGATGGAGGAGAGGGAGGAGATGGAGGAGATGGAGGAGAAGGAGGAGATGGAGGAGACGGAGGAGACGGAGGAGATGGAGGAGAGGGAGGAGATGGAGGAGATGGAGGAGAGTGAGGAGCATCTGCCTGAACTGAACACACCAAAACAAAGAAACAGGACAAAAGTCTATCAGGCACAAATAATCAGAGTTTATCAAGCAATAACAAAACACCAGCAGGAGTGCTGCTGTGATTGGTTGGTCCTCGTCACATGACATGTGGTGCACGCTACGTTCCATAAAGTTACAAAGAGTGCGCCTGCTGTGCGTCTACATTGAATCCTTTGAGGGTGCATCATGCAGCATGTGTGCAGCTGCCTTAAAGTCCCAGTGCTGTTACACTGTACATCAGCACTGACTGAATGACCCCTGACCAATCAGATCGCTCGGTCTGAACTAACTGTTGTATTAATGCTCCTTGACTTTGATTTTACAAGTTTCTGAAATCTAACTCATGAAGGGATGTAAAGGTGAGTCTAGTCAGGTGTATTCTGAATCTAAATGATTCACACCTCTGAGCTTCATGTAGAGGAGTCCCAGCATCAACAGCAGCAGCAGCAGGGCCACAAGTAAAAGAGTGACAGTCATCCACAGCAGGGAGGAGACACGAGGGGAGTAACTGACAGGAGGACGAGTCTCTTCTTGGTATGCTGGACAGATAACAACATAAAGCGTGTGCTGTGAGGATGACACATGGAAATACATGCGTGAAGGAACGCAGGATGAGAATGAAGGATAAAAGATACAACTCAACTCTGTAAAGTCTCCTGACAAAACATTTTACACAACATAAAAGAAGTGAGCCTCGACTCAGAGAAGGTTCACACCTGTGGAAACATGAATGTCTCACCTGTGACAGCCAGCCGGCTCTCAGGTGACTCTCCAGCTCCAGAGATGTGACACCTGTAGAGTCCTTCATCAGACTTGGACACACTGCTGATGGTCATCTCTCCTGTGGAGCTGCTCCTGATGAGGCGGCCATCTTTATAGAAATCAGCTGGGAAGTTGGACGCCATCTTGTTTCTGCAGCGCAGAGTGACATCATCTCCCTCCGTCACAGGACGAGCAGGACTCTCCAGGATCACTGAGCCAGCTGATCGACAGGTGACAGGTCACGTGTAACTGATTGATCATATTGCAGGAGAATATGCTTCTGATCTGTAACGTCGACAGGAAGTGACCGCCATGAGACGGCGTATCATCTCTAGTCAACAACTCTCTGTGCTTCTGATCTGTAACGCTGATGTTGAAATATGGAGGAGAAGTTGATCATGTTAGTGCAGAGCTGTCAGAGCGTCACATCTGTCCCACAGGCAGACAGGAAGTAGATCAGCTCTGACCTCATGTTTCCCAGGTGGTTAAAGATGCAGCATGTGCACTATGTGTCCTCCAGACGTTGAACATGTCTTTCATCACAGAGGAGTGTTTTAAGTTGGATCAGTACTAAAGTGAACATTCCTCCAGCTACCGTTTGATTTCCATTTCCTGTATTTTCATTGGAGAGAGATTAATGTCTAAATGAACCCTGTTTGAGCTTTAAGTTTCCTTTCCTCTTTGCTGGGGTCAGAGGGGGTTAAAGGATAACTTCGCTATTTCCCCATGTGTATGTGTGCGTATGATTCATGGGTTCAACTCGTTCTAAAACTGGTTCAGTATTGAGGGAGGTGGATGCAGCCGGCAGCCGCGAAACGAGCTAAAATGGTAATGGGGCAAATGCGTCCCGTATGAGTTTGCTCATTAAAAGTGCTTTTTTCGCCACTGTAGATAGCATACTGTAGCGACCCTGGGGCAGTGGTGAGTGTGAATGAGTGGAGTCAGCTGTCAGTCAGTGTTGGAGCAGAGAGGAGGAGGGCGGCCACGCTGGGTACTGTAAAGGCCCGGACATACTCAGGTGTACTGTAAGCAGAGCGGACTCCACGAGGAATGTCCGCAGTCATTCGGGCTTTCATAGTCGAGCGCACTTCCGCGTTGTAGTTTCCTGTAAAAATGTCCGTGAAAAATCCTCGCGATGTGAAAAATACATGCCGAGCAGTCACTGGCGCGTGGAGCGGAGTCCACGTGGTCGTAAAATCTGAGCTTTGCATGCACAGGGCTTGTGGACGTCTGCTTTGAGTCTGCACGGACCTTCGCAGAGTCTGTTCCGCATACGTTCCGCCTGAGTATGTTTAGTGAGTATGTGTGTATGAAGTGTGTGTGTTACGCTAGAAGAGTCAGAGATTGGGACGGAGTCGTTTACGTGCTACCCCCTGGAGTGTTACCGGAGTTTTTGGAGTGCTCAAATAAACGGGCCTTTTTCCCGAACGCAAGAACAGGATGTCGCGCAACACCCCGTACAGCTTTCATAGGCTGCCTTTGTCGGACGGCGAGATGCTGAAGTTGTGGCTAGTTGTGCTACAAATGGATGCTAACACTCCTGTCCAGACACTGCGCCTTGCAGACCATCGGGTCTGCAGTGCTCACTTCTCCCAAGATGACTACTGCCAGCCGAAGAAGAGAAGACATCCAATCCCGAAACACCTCTTCCTCAAGAAGACGGCTGTCCCACGAGTAGAGAGAGCTACAGACACAGTGGAGCAAAGCTCGTGACGTCACACAGCCCAGAGGTAAGGGAAACGCTTAGTATGCTATTTACAGAGATAACACTGGCGATCTGAACCGGTCAGTGGCGAAAAAAAGCACTTTTAATGAGCAAACTTATACAGGACGCATTTGCCCCCATTACCGCTTTAGCTCGTTTTGCGGCTCTCGGCTGCATCCACCTCCCTCAATACTGAACCAGTTTTAGAACGAGTTGTACCTGTAGTTCCCTGCTACAAATGATACTTTTTTGTTCCTTTAAACATGTGATCAGTTAACAAATATGCAGTATAATTTGTAGTATTGTTTGTCAAGTTACTGCTGTTGTGAAATAAGTTTAATTAATATGGAGAAGTTCATAATCGTACTTTATTTGGGAAGGTACTAAAATGTCCCATGTTCTGAACGGTCTGTGAATGCCTCATGAAGTTTCCTCTGTTTAATTGAATAACCAGGTGTCAATCTCTTATTAGCCAATCCGTGCCTGTCAAAGTTGGACGTCAACTACCTACCGGATTCTGAGAAGGGGGTGGGACTAAAAAAAGAGGAGACGAGGCTCAGGCTAGTAACGGCAGAAAACGAGGAAAGGAATAACGACGCAACGAAGGAGCTAGTTGTAAGCTATTTGAAAGTGTTTAATGTTACTGTTGTAACGGAAACTTAGAACCGGGGGGGTTTTATTGTGTGTTACCTGGTACAACATGTAATAGTGAGCCATGTTCGGAGCTGTTTCAGCCGGAAATTATACTTAATGTCCACAACGCCATTTTCTGTTGTGTGTTAATGCCAGTTAGCCTCGTCCTCGCTAGCTGGGAGAAGGAGGAGACTGTGTGTGTGAGGGAGAATATTTTGCGCCGGGTTTTCTGAGTGAGTATGGACATTTTGTGAACTGGTGACAATATGAACAGTGTATGGGAATGAATAGTGAGTTTATTAGTGTTGTGAATTTCTGCATAGTGTGCCTCAAGCCTACATGCCTGCCGCCTGCCTGCTGCCACGCGTGCTACTGCTGCTGAAGAGGGTGCTTGGGACTCCGCTGCGCCAGAGGACCTGGTGTCGCACATGGACGTGTCTTCAGGACTGCTTTCTCCATCTCATCACCTTTCTTCACTGAACCGACGGTTTGAGGAAACTGCTGCTAACCGTTTCTGAATCTCCAAGGATTAGTGAGTACTGAGAAACACTTTTCATGAGGATTCAAATGAGCTCCAACATGCGCGCCAACGACATGGTACCATAACTGAGTTTTACAAAAACCCGGGTTTTATTATTTTATTTTATTAAAGGACTTAAAGGGTCACCAGGTCATTTTAAAAGGGTGATTGTTTTGTTTTTCTGTCAGTAAACCTTTTATGTTGTTGCAATGTATATTCGCAGTCGAAATGTTTATTCATGTTTGAATGTGGTATTAGTAGGGCTATGGTGTGTTAAAGGTATGCATGGGAGGCTGTAAGCTCACATAGACAGTATAGCTATAAAATCAGCTAACCAGGCCTCTCTGCATCCTAGGCAGGGTTGTATGCTCTAGTTACAGTAGATATATCCCAAATTATTTAGTAGACTCCCTCCAATTCACCTCCCATGCTTAAGGTGTTAAAGGGGTTTGCCGTGACACTTCTGTAGCAAATGAGAGTTGAGTGGGAGGGCTACATACCCATGAATCATACGCACACATACACATGGGGAAATAGAGCCCAGGTTGAAAAATACCACAGTTATCCTTTAAAGCAGCCCCTTCATGTTGCTGGTTCTCCTTTAACCAAGTTAAAATCATCACTGTTTGATTTTAACTTATAATATTTACAGGACAGACAGTTGGCACTGAGCTGAGTCAAAGGA
Source organism: Epinephelus fuscoguttatus (assembly GCF_011397635.1). Classification (NCBI taxonomy): domain Eukaryota; kingdom Metazoa; phylum Chordata; class Actinopteri; order Perciformes; family Serranidae; genus Epinephelus; species Epinephelus fuscoguttatus. Next base: position 6,752,828 of record NC_064774.1, on the reverse strand, counting down.
AATCACACTTCTTTTGTTTTGAGTCGATGTTGAGTCTCACCTGTGACAGCCAGCCGGCTCTCAGGTGACTCTCCAGCTCCAGAGATGTGACACCTGTAGAGTCCTTCATCAGACTTGACACACTGCTGATGGTCATGTTTCCTGTGGAGCTGCTCCTGATGAGGCGGCCATCTTTAAAGAAATCAGCTGTGTTTGAGGAGGTCGTCTTGTTCCTGCAGCGCAGAGTGACATCATCTCCCTCCGTCACAGGACTAACAGGACTCTCCAGGATCACTGAGCCGGCTGAACGTCAGGTGACAGGTCAAAAGGTCAAAATGAAAGTAATGTGATTTTTACCTTTTTTACACTAAATGCTAAATAAATATTAAGTATGAAGCACGTTTACTTTCATTGTGTTTAAATAATGAATCAATAATATTCAGACAGCTATGAAGGAGGATTAGGGCCACGTAGAGGAAAAAATCTTCTCGAACATGAAGTCAAAATATTAGGACGTTGTTCTCATAGATCTTTGACTTCAAATCTACAATTGTCTTCCTCAACGTGACCCTCGTCCTCCTGCCCCAGTGATTAGGTTCATATTGACCAACTGTATTTCATGTCTTGTCCCAACATGTGGCAGTGTTCATGTGTGAAACAATAAGTTAAGGATATCTAAAGTACTCATATTTCACAACATCAGTCATTAAGATTTTAAGTAGGTACCGCTCACTACGATGCTGACAGTGCTGCTTTCCTTTCCTCCAGCTTCACACCAGTATTCTCCGCTGTCTGTTGAGAAGGCCGTCGTGATGGTGCAGGGTCCTTTGGTCTCCCAGTTTGTGTTACAGAAGGTTCTGATGTCCTTGATCCTCCTCATCACCCTCCACTGAGTCGAGTCATGAGGAAAGCCCTCGCAGTTTACAAACACTGACTCGTATTCAAAGACCTGCAGTCTGGATGGGATGATGCGAAGAACAGATGCGTCTGAGACAGAGAAGAAGGGAGGGATCAGTAACTGTTCTTTATTTACTATTCTAGTAAAATGACAGAACAACGAGGGAGAGATGTTAAAGACACTGAATGAAAAACTCTTTCTAATCGTTTAAACTAACTGGATCTGACAAATATTGACGAGGTGAACATCTACAGTCTGATATAACGGCACCATGAGAGACCAATAATCACCACTTCATGGTAACTTACCAGCACTGTGAGTACAGCTGTCTTTAACCTGTGCAGGCTGCTGCTGCAGCAGCAGCAGCAGCAGCAGCAGCAGCAGCAGGAGGCGTGTCACTGGAAACACAAACGTTATTTCAGAGACAAAAGCTTTTTCATGTGTGTTTGAAACAAGATGCAGCACACAGACTCAGTACTCACTCAGCGTGATGCAGACAGCTGTGACCTCCATGTTGACTTGCTGCTGACTGCATTACAGTTCACCTACAGTTCAACATGGCTGAGCACTTCCTCTTCCTGTGCAGCTTATTTCTGGTGACTGAGTCTTTGTGTGAGACAGAGCTGAGCTCACCTTCTGTTGGTGTTTGTTTGAAACAGCCAGTGTGTCTCAGATCACCTCCTTCATCCTGTAAGTGCACTAAGGGCCGGATCTACTAAAGGTGTGCGTGTATAAAAACATGTGCAAACTCATTGCACACGCAGAAAAATGTGATGTACTAACAGTGCGCAGTAAGAGTTGCGTCTTTCAAAGGTGCAGAATAGCACGTCTGCATCCAGTCAGTACGTTTGCTGCAGTGAATATGCAATATGGGGCGTTTACACACAACTGTGCGTGTGCTGGAGGAGAACATGTAAATATATTAACTTAGCACACGCAGCGTGATTTATCAAACCTGAAAGCAGTTTTGCAAACAGAAACTGCGTCTGTATTTAACACGTGTCAGAGGCAGGTGCAAACGGTTTGTATGTGTAATTGTGCACACATGGCTGCGGTTATTGTTGCAAGAAGGAGACATGGAAACGATGAAAGAAGATGCAGAGAACACATTTTACACCCTCGTGTGCTGGAGCAGAATGCCATGCCGGAGGAGGATGCCAACCTTGCCCGCCGTGCGCACCTCTCCTCCCTCTGTGGTCCCTGTCTGATGGTCAGAGGCATCTCATCGACTGTGCCCCCACCTGGTTTATCTGCAGACGTTTGATTATACGCCAGTTTTTCTGTTCTTCTTCTTCTGATGCCTTGATATCTTCTTTTCACTTCATCCACTGTTCGCATCGTTTTACTTTTTCACAGGTTTCTTCCCATGTAGTGTTCCTCTGAGACACTCAGCTTTCTTTGCTGTTGATTGGCCTCGTCTACCAACACCTCTAACTCCATAGGGTCGAATTTCACTTTGCGCTTTCTCTCCAAACTCGCCGTGCTGCAAACCATAAAACACGCAAAACCCTCATTTAAATATGGTGTCTCCAACACGTCAGCACCTCTTGACATTGACGCAGTCACTCTTAGTAAATCACCCGTAAACCGCGGTTCAGCCTCACACAAAATTCTAGATTGCGCAGGCAAATCAGTTCACTTAGTAGATCCGGCCCTCAGTGTGTTCACACTGCACAGTACAGGAACATGCAGTGTGCTACTGACACACTGAAAACGGTCCAAAAGTTGAGTGTGGAGTGACGGACACATCTCAGCCTCAACGATCGCCATCTTTGTGACGTAGCAAACAACAAGGAGCCTGTTAGCTCGACATGTTTTTGCACCAAGTACCAAAACTGTTGTTGAATAGAAGTCGTCAATGATGTTTGTGGGTCTGTGATGATTCGGTGCCACCAACCATAATGTGAGTGGTCCTCGTTATAGCTGCACATTTCAATCAGCACTGACGCTGTGGTGCAAGTTTGGTTTATGTGTGGGTGGAGGTAGAGGTCAAATGTTGGTGATAATGATCCACCGTCTGTTTGTGATCCATCTTTTGAGAAGAAGAAGAAGAAGAAGAAGAAGAAGAAGAAGAGGTGAAGGTGAGTGCAAGAAGGCAGTGCACGATTTGAGACAACACCACCCTGCTGAAATGAGTGCACCACACAAGCAGTACACAGTGTTCATAGTGTGAAGTGAACGTACAGGAGTGTGTGATCTGAGACACGCTCCTGCTTCCATGTGAAAGCTGACATCTTGTCTCTGTTAGCATGTTGCTGTGTGGATGACTTTAGCATTTAACTCAAAAACCAAAACACAATCTGACCTGGAGCCTTCCATGCAGCTGAAGACGCAGCATGTGTGCGGCCTCTACGTTTCTGCAGCTCAGCAGTGAGCTCAGGTTTTCACACAGTCACATCACAGATGATAATTACAGAGCTCATGATGTGATGTGACTCCTGTCCTAACTGTGCACTGTGATGACATGAATGGCTTAATACATCCATGGGAGGCTTCAGGTGAGTGTGTCAGCATCTGTTAGACCCTGCAGCTGTGAACTCAGCGTGTCTGCTTCGAGTCAAATGGACGTACTGTAAAATAATCTTTGAAGTAAACCACAGCGAGCAGCGTCTTTAGACGTGAGAACAGGCAGAGCAGAGAACCATGTGGTTCATTTCACTCACACTGACATGTTTACAGGGGCTTATATGAATCTGTTGTCTCTGTCGCCATGGAGACAGACTGAGTGTTAATGTCTCACCTGTGACCGTCAGCCAGCTCTCTGCTGACTCCTCAGTTTGAGACACGTTGCACTTGTAGAGTCCTTCGTTAGATTTAAAAACACTGTGGAGCGTCAGGTTTCCTGTAGTGTTTCTCCTGATGAGGCGGCCATCTTTATAGAAATCAGCTGTGAGGTTGGAGGTCGTCTCCTTTCCACAGCGCAGAGTCACAGCGTCTCCACCATCACAGGGAGGGCAGGGCTCTCCAGGATCACAGGACCAGCTGAGATGGAAACAAACATCATCACAATGTCGTGCACTCTCAGAATGTCACTATCAGACCTGAAACACACCAGTGATGGTGATGTTGACGGCGTTGCTTCTCTTCTCTCCAGCCTCACACCAGTACGCTCCACTGTCTGACGAATAGGCAGGTGTGATGGTGCAGGGTCCGGTCGACATCTCGAAGTGAGAAGCACATATTGTGACACCTGCCTTCATCTTCCTCATCACTCTCCATCCATGCAGCCCATGCAGCCCCTCACAGGTGAGAGCAACGGACTCGTCCTCGTAGTGCTGCTGTGTGTTTGGATCAACACGAGGAAACACTGCGTCCATGGCAGAGACACAAAGGACGAGACACACTCAATGAAAAAGATCTTTGAACATGAAAAACATGTTCAAGTCCAAACAAAGGATTTTAGAACAACGTTAGAACACTGCATGTTGAGACACTGCTGCCACAGAACAGGAAGACATGCCACAGCTGCTGCTTCCCAGCCCGTCTGCCAACACACACACACCGGACTAACGGGCGGCCGGTGGCGTCAAAAGTAACCATGACTTCCCCAGGATAGTAATGGGAATGGCTGCTCTGTTGTTCAGGGTGGTTGCCTGGTTGTTCCTATTTGTGAGGGCGCTTTGGATGGCAGAGTGCCGCACGGTTGCCAGTATGTGATCGTGGTAATACTGGGGGGAGTGGCCACTGTTGTGACAGGTCATGTTGTCTGACAACCTGTTGTCCTGGAAACAAGTGTGCATCACTCAGACAGAAGCATGTGACTATGATCATGCAACATGGCGTCATCAGACCTAGGTCAGGTTTCAGCAACACGTTCCCATCTCAAGTCACACATTGACACTTTCTTGCCGCCCTCATGTCTACATATTATGCACAGGTGTCCTTCTGCACCTGCTACTGACGTTCCGCACGTTCTGGTGTTACAAATGCCGCACTGCCACCAAAAACACGTGGTTAGGTTTCTGCATTCACATGGAAACAGCCACCAGGCTGCAGGGTGAAAGTCCAGGGTTTGTTGGACACGTCCACCCCCCATCAGAGTCAGCTGATCAGAGGCAGAGGAAGGTCATGACCTCCATGACTCGGAGGTGAGTAGGATGACCGTCCCGCAGTTTGGATGATCATATCTTTACAACATGTGTCACTGAGGTTTCTCTCTCTGGATGAATCTCTAAGGACAGAGTCAGTACTCACCTTCTTTCTGGGAGGAGCAAAGGTGAATCTGAGCAACAGTCAGCAGAGACACATTTATCACTAGAGACACAGAAGAAGTGAGTCGACACACAGCAGCAAACACATGATTTGTGTATTTAGGTTCACGTCAGACTGTACTCCATGTTATCACATACTGTAACATGTGAGCAGCAGCTTCATGTCTCGAGCCTGTCTCATGTCCAGGAAGTTAAAACACATTGGTTTGAGTCACAGGAGAGTAAACACCACATGCTTTAACTTTCCATATTCAACCAAACTGCTGTTTGTTCCTTAACTTTAACTGGACTTGTTAAAGTGCTTTCATTTACCTAAACAACCACAAATACATGAGACGGAGACGGAGACGGAGACGTGGGGCAGCTCATGCAGCTGAGAGCGTGCTGACAGATAGATGACTCCAGAGCAGAGAAACAAGGGAGGAACTGCGTCTCTTCACTTTGTCTCATGTTGTGAATTTCACAGCGTACAGAACGAGCTGTGTTGATCACAGAGCATTTACAGACGATTGATTTGATTGATTGATTTGAGCTTTGGTAGGGACCATGCTCGCACCCACAGCACTACTTTGTGTGCATACTGTTAGCTGAGCTACAGATCACATGATCCTGATGACTGTGTCTTTAATCAGCTTCCTGAACTGACGCATTTGGCCTACAGATGATTTCATCACGCTCTAATCTCACCTGTAACCCTGATGCATCATCTAGCCTATGTGATGTGAACGTAGTGACGTTGGACTAGTTATCCTGCAGTCACAGACATCAGTTGAATTGTATAAACAAACCAGACGTCTGTGGGCGAGTGAAGCTCGTCAACAGTTATTTCTAACGCTACACACCAAAACTGATTTATTACTAGCTGAAGGCAAGTGTTATGACAACATGACAGCATCTTATCTCTGCCTCAGCAAACGTTACGAGACCTATTAGCTAACAGCTAGCTACAGTAGCTAGTGCTAGCTCTCTGACTAGCTGCACCACCGGCTAGCAACGTGAAAGTTTACGTAGGCATTTAGGACGCAAACTAAACTATTAGCATTGATACAACTCTGCACAGAAAAATAACAGTCGTTATTCCCTATTTTCAATAACTTCAGTCTTACTCGCTGCATAATCAAAATCCTCGCTGTTGCCGATCGATTGTGTTTTGACTCTGAACTGCGGAGCTCTCGTCTCGCGACACTGACAGCCTGTGAGTGACGCCAAGCGAGGGAGGAAAAGCAGGCTGTTGATTGGACAGCTTGCTGAACGCAGCTGTCAACCAGGCAAGATAAGGTTTCGCAAGTTGTGAATGGTAATTCTAAAACGCAGTAGGCTACAGTTTTCACTCAGCATTATTTTGGTAGGGACAATTTGTGTTTCTGTGGCTTTGGTGTGGACTCGTCCTTAGCGTCCATACCTAAAACTACACCTATGACCTCAGAGATAGGGGGAGGAGTCAGACATCTGGAGGGAGCTCGGAGTAGAGCCGCTGCTCCTTCATGTTGAGGTGGTTCAACATCTGATCAGGATCCTCCTGGTCCAGCTGGTAGGAGGCCCTGGGGCAGAGCTAGAACACACTGGAGGGATTATAGATCTCATCTGGCTTGGGGCCGTTTGGTGGCCGTTTTGGTAAGCAACCAGAACCAGGGCGAGAGAGACAGGATCCGGAATTCAATGGATGCACCTTTCCATCAAAATAAAAGCACCATGTTAATAAAAATGCAGTGAAACTTTTTAATTTAAAGAATATAATTTACAAGAAAAGCCCCAAGCCATTAAGTTAACCTTTTTCTTTTATTGTATTTAATTGTATTACAAGTTATTATTTCAGCTGTCTGTTTTATTTAATAGGCACTTGATCCTAGTTTTGTTCATTATACCTGTAGTTTGTAAATGCATTTTTTCAATAAAGTTTGGGGCGGTGGGGGCGGAAGAGAGAGGAAAACTGTGTGATGCTCGCCATGTAGCATGCTCTATCAACCAAGTTTCTTGAAGAACCTCTTCTAAAGCACTGTTGCGCGTCCATGTTTAAATGATTAAAATGCATCGATCGTGGCGACAGTCTTCACTCTTCTTTGTTTTCCAATTCAACTTTCCAACGTGCAGAAACCGGAGACAGAAATCGATGGTGCGCCAGAATGTAAAGTTTTACTTTGGTGAATTTGGTGAATTCTGGATCCGCTCTCTAGACTGGAACCAGAATCCAGACAAAATTCAGAGTGAATGGAAACCAGGCTCTTCGCCGTACGTGAAGAGCCTGGTGACGCGAGGCTAGATGTCATGTGGTCTGGGAACACCTCAGGGTCCTCCAGGAGGAGAAAGAGGGAGGCCTGTAGTACTTTGCTCATCCTGCTGCCTCTGAGACCCGGCCTCGGATGACAGGATGAAAATGGATTGATGTTCATAATGTACATATTTAAACGTAAACAATGACTCAACATTTTCTCTCGTCACCTGAGAGGCCTTCACAGCCTGTTGCTCAGATACCTGAGCCAGACGTAAGGCAGGTGTATCCATGAGACAAAAGAAGACGTTTACAGAAGGAAACCATCGATTTAAACCAACAGCTTTTTCATCCACAGCAGTTTATCTTTCACAACGTAAATGATTCACTTCATACGAACCTCACACACACACACACACACACACACACACACACACACACACACACACACTCTCCTCTGCTGAGCACCCAGCAGTCATTACAGCCTGAATATCCATCTTTTCAGGTGCAGATGTGTCACACAGTGTTTCAGCGCTCAGTCTTCTCTGTGTAATATGAAGGACAACAACATCCTCCACCGTCAATATCCAGATCTTTGTCTTGCGGCGCACAGGAAGATAAAGTTAAAGATAGATTTCTGACAGAGCTGGAGGAGGTACAGAGACACAGAGGAGAGAAAGGCTGAAGACAAAGTGTGGTGGACGTGTTCGGACTCATGAGCTAAAGCTTGTTAGAAGTCAAACACAGAGATGTGGTGAAAGCTGCAGCAGCTCCATAAGCAGCGTCTGAGACGTGTGAACACACAGAACAATGTGGTTTAACTGTGTCACTGCCTTTTAATAAAACAAACTCTGAGCTGAGTGAGTCGAAGCTCTCTGACGACGTCACCTCGTCTCTTTAAAATGCTGCTTTATTGAAAACCAACAATGAGACGTTTTCAGATTGTATCTTCTCTTCAGTGATGAAGCTTCACGATGTTCAGACAACAGAAGAATTTCATTCTGTCTTTGAAACTACACACCTGTTTGACTCTCTTATTAACGACAACGTTCTGTGTTAGTTTTACTCACTGAATCATTGGAGTCAGTGATGTCGAGTTATTACGCTGCAGGCGTCATGTACACACACACACACACACACACACACACACACACACACACACACACACTGTCTGATAACAGTGGTGTAAAGGTTGAGCAGATAAGCAGGTCTGATACAGCAGGTCGGCCTCAAGTTCACATTCATGAATCAAAAGCTTGTCAAAGAGAAACCAGACAGAAACGTCCAGATGTCGCACAGGTGACACAGAGGGAGGAGTCTCACAGTCAGGTAGGACATCACGCAGGTCAGGCCAGGTGCAGGTGGGGGCGGAGCAAAAGGCTGGAGAGCGAAGGCGTTAGCAGAGCAAACACTGTGGCAGTGAAAGTGTGGACATGGTAAATATACTGCAGGGCTGAGTAGAGGAAACGAGGACATGTGGCTGTGACTGAAGCTCACTGCTCTCTGAGGTGGATTCACAGGTACGTGGGATCGAACACACGTCATGAATGATTGTAGTTTTTACATGGAGCATTTTTAAGAAGGATTTTGGGTCATTTTACAACAAAAGCTGCTCTGTTGAACTTCTCTCCGTCACATCTGCTGTGCTCACTCTTCATGTTAACTGTGAGAGAAACGTAATGGTGCATGTTGTTAAATGACACAGGTGAAACTATCAACCTTATCTGGACCGCCATCTTTACTGGCAGGTGGCACTGTGGGTGTTCCTGCAGCTGCCCCTCAGGATCGAACCACTGATACAATCAGAACATGTCATGCAGATGATTGTGTCACTGACAGCATGACTCGTTGTATTAACACCTGCCTGTGTTCACGTTGACTCAGACTAAGTATTAAGACATGAGCTGTTATTGACTGCTGCTTCACATGAGGCTGCTTCTGTTTGTGTGCTGTTGTTTCAGATGGTTTCATCCTGTAAAGATCTTCTTCTTGTGTCGTCGTTGGCTGCTTTCATTTTTCTGGGTCTGTGTCTGGTGCGTACACGTGGAGACGTGATCATCAGTGAGTCTCAGATTAACTTAATCCTATTCTCTCTTCTGTTTTAATCTTTGATGTTGGAAGGAATTAATTCAGATTGTTTTCACCAAATGGTCTTTAATGGTAAAACTCATCATGCCGTCATCTTGTCTCAGTGGAGCAGAACAAAGGTTAAATACAATAAAAATCACAGTGACCTCTCTTAAATATATCTCCAGGGAAACATGCAGGTCTGCTGTAGAAACAGTTTTCAGGTCAGGACAGAAATGATCCTGTTGTCTTGTGTTTTCTTGTATCAGATCATTTCATCATGTTCCCGTCAAGATCTTCTGCTGCGACCGTCAGCACCATCACCATCACCATCACCATGGCAGTGACTGTCTTTGCTACGTGGATTTGGAAATGTCGGGAGATCAGTGAGTCGACTCATCTGTCCCTGTAGGCTGTTGATGTGAGGGGACGCTCTGCTCAGTCGGTGTCCTGTCTGTCTCCAGGACCGTACAGAGACACATGAGACGAGTCTGTATAATATTTGATATGATGCAGCAGAGTGTCCTGCACTGTGTCTCCTCACTGCAACTTAAACATACAACATGTAAAACCTGAATAAAAACTACCGAGACTACTGACACAGCAGGACTGGATCAAATATAATCCTTCACATTATGATTATTATTATTATTATTATTGGGTGAATTCAGTTTGAACATCGTCTACATGTATGTTATTAGAGTTAGCGTGGCACATCCCACACACATGCAACAGGTTCAGTCACAGTAAGGTAAATACTAGTGTTGTAGTCAAGACCGAGACCGAGACATTACCGAGACATTTAGAGGCAGAGACCGAGACATTTAGAGACATTTAGAAGTCAAGACATTTAGAGGTCGAGACCGAGACATTTAGAGACATTTAGAGGTCGAGACCGAGACATTACCGAGACCGAGACATTTAGAGGCCGAGACATTTAGAGACATTTAGAGGTCAAGGCATTTAGAGGTCGAGACCGAGACATTACCGAGACCGAGACATTTAGAGACCCAGACCGAGACATTTAGAGACATTTAGAGGTCAAGACATTTAGAGGTCGAGACCGAGACCGAGACATTTAGAGGCCGAGACCGAGACATTTAGAGACATTTAGAAGTGGAGACATTTAGAGGTCGAGACCGAGACATTACCGAGACCGAGACATTTAGAGGCCGAGACCGAGACATTTAGAGACATTTAGAAGTCGAGACATTTAGAGGTCGAGACCGAGACATTTAGAGACATTTAGAGGTCGAGACCGAGACATTACCGAGACCGAGACATTTAGAGGCCGAGACATTTAGAGACATTTAGAGGTCAAGACATTTAGAGGTCGAGACCGAGACATTACCGAGACCGAGACATTTAGAGACCGAGACCGAGACATTTAGAGACATTTAGAGGTCGAGACATTTAGAGGTCGAGACCGAGACATTTAGAGACATTTAGAGGTCAAGACATTTAGAGGTCGAGACCGAGACCGAGACATTTAGAGGCCGAGACCGAGACATTTAGAGACATTTAGAAGTGGAGACATTTAGAGGTCGAGACCGAGACATTTAGAGACATTTAGAGGTCGAGACCGAGACAAGACCGAGACATTTAGAGACAGAGACATTTCAGAGATCATATATATCAAAGGAAAATCATAAGAAAACATGAAAATGTGAGTTTTTATTATTTAAATCAATAAAACAACAAAAACAATACCTGCTCTGTTGTTGCAGAGCACAATGAAACAACTCTCAGCAAACTTGTTGATTCACTTTGTGACAAAGTTCACCATATCAAACCTGACCTGACCTGACGAGTCACAATAACCCTTTCATTTCACAGAGAGGGAACGAAAAACAGTAAAGAACAAGAAATTAACCTTTGTATTGTCCTCCGGGGTCCCCATCTGTTCTGACTCTTCCTTCTCTCCTTCCTTCCTCCTTCTCTCCTTCCTTCCTCCCTCCCTCCTTCCCTTTTTCTTTCCTCCCTTCCGTCCTTCCTTCTTTCCTTCCTTCCTCCCTTTCTCTTTTTTCCTTCCTTCTTCTCCTCCCTCCCTGTCTTTCTTCCCTTCCTTTCTCCTGTCCTTCCTCCCTTCCTTCCTTTCTTCCTCCATCCCTCCCTCCCTCCTTCCTTCCTCTTTTCCTTCCTCCCTCCCTCCTTCTCTCTTTCTTTCCTCCCTCCTTCCCTTCCTTCCTTCCTCCATCCCTCCCTCCTCCCTTCCTTCTGTCCTTCCTTCCTCCCTCCCTCCTTCTCTCTTTCTTTCCTCCCTCCTCCCTCCCTGTCTTTCCTCCCTTCCTTCCTCCTTCCCTTCCTCCATCCCTCCCTCCCTCCTTCCTTCCTGTTTTCCTTCCTCCCTCCTCCTGTCTTTCTTTCCTCCCTTCCGTCCTTCCTCCTTTCCTTCCTCCATCCCTCCCTCCCTCCTTCCTTCCTGTTTTCCTTCCTCCCTCCCTCCTCCTGTCTTTCTTTCCTCCCTTCCGTCCTTCCTCCTTTCCTTCCTTCCTCTCTTTCTCTTTTCCTTCCTTCTTCTCCTCCCTCCGTCTTTCCTCCCTACCTTCCTTCCTCCTTCCCTTCCTCCATCCCTCCCTCCCTCCTTCCTTCCTGTTTTCCGTCCTCCCTCCGTCCTTCTCTCTTTCTTTCCTCCATCCTCCTTCCCTTCCTTCCTTCCTTCCTTCCTTCCTTCCTTCCTGTTTTCCTTCCTCCCTCCCTCCTCCTGTCTTTCTTTCCTCCCTTCCGTCCTTCCTCCTTTCCTTCCTTCCTCTCTTTCTCTTTTCCTTCCTTCTTCTCCTCCCTCCCTGTCTTTCCTCCCTCCCTCCTTCCTTCCTGTTTTCCTTCCTCCCTTCCTCCTTCTCTCTTTCTTTCCCCCCTCCTTCCTTCCTTCCTTCTTTCCTTCCTTCCTCCCTCTCTCTCTTTTCCTTCCTGATGGTGCTTCCTCTCGAGGTGACGAGGAAGAGTCTGACGTCGTCCCAGTGGTTTCAGAGAGCTGCAGAATTTGCACACTGCCGAGTGTTTTCGCTGAGTGTTACAAATGAACTCTTTGTGTTGTGTGAAACCAAACTTAATAATTGTTGGCAGACATCTTTCAGGACGAGGAGTTCACGCAGCATCTCCTCCTGCCGTCTCCATCCTCTGTGTGCAGGAGGCGTGTCAGTCCCTCACACTGACAGCGGGCAGGCAGCAGCTGCAGCCGGGAAATCTTTATGCTGCCAATGATTTGAAGTTATCAGCTGTTTCTGAGATGGTCTTTTTCACTCTTATCAGTAAAGCACGGACAAAAAGCATCAGTGGTGGTCTCGACCCGTCTCGTTCAAAAAACCTGAGTCCGCCCAGTCCGAGACCGAGACAAGACCGAGTTAAAATGCCCTTGATTCCGAGACGAGACCAAGACCCTCAAAAAAGGCCGATCTCGAGTACAACAACACTAGTAAATACACCCCAGAAGCTGCATCACATTCAAAATAGAAATCTTTATTTATTACAAAAATAATTCCACGAGTAAAATCAGTTTCCAGTTCATCAGCTGAGTGCAAGACGAGTTTATAATCTTCGCTTTTGGTGATCAAAATAGTCGAGGAGTGCAAAACCAACAAAGACACAAAAGAAAACACCAAGTCAGCAGCAAACAGCACAATTAACCCCGTCTGACAGTTCATGCAACAAAACAAAAGCTATAAATCAGACAGTGAATAAACCCGGCAGCCTCCTGTCTGAACCCGTCTGAACCTGCTCAGGAAGCTCGGCAACACAACATGATGCACAGCCTGCAACATAATGTAACCAGACATATTTTATTTAAATACAAAAACATGATGAGGGGACTGGGAACCAACAGTGGCCCCCAGCAGGTGCCCTTTACCACCCTGATCAGCAGATCCAGGCTGCACCAGCTCTCCCACTGCGTCACATCCACTTGCCACGTTAGTTTCCCCTCACACTCTGCCGGAGCCTCTTTGCTGAACCTTCTTGTTTGTTGGCTCAACGTTTACCTGGCTGTTAAACCCACAGAGTTTATAATAACATGACCTGCAGCAGGTTTGTGGATCAAATCCAAATTAAAGTCTGGCTCAGAGTTTATCCACAGAAGCTCCCTGAGGTTTGACATTCTCTGCTGGGTCAGAGGTCACAGTGTCTTCTCACACACCTTCAGACTGAAGTGAAAACTGTTGGTTCTGTTCTGTTCCAGTAAAGACTGGATCATGTTTAGGAACCTGAAACACACAGTCGAGTCCCCAGCTTTAACTCACCTGACACGTCCCCTCTGTACAAGTCTGTGACATCACACAAGTCACGTGACCAACAGGAAGTAGCAGCATTTGAGTTTCCTGAAGGCCAGGGGAGGACAGAAAGTCAGTTCCCTGTCTGAATGTGATCTCTCAGCTATTATGTTGCAGACACAGAGCTGAAGAAAAGCTTAGTTACAACATGCAGACGGTTTCACAGATTGAGCGTCAGAGTGTCCCTGAAACATCTGCAGACACTTTGGACTGACAGGGATTAACCCTCAGTTCAGATACAGTGACGCAGAGAATAGTGTTTGTGTTAATGACAGAAGCTCAGCAGGCTGCTGAAGATGTAAAACCTTTGCTGAATTAGAGCACATGTTTGTTTTTAATCTGACGTTCTCTCTCGTTGTTCCTCTGGAGAAGAAAAGAAAATGAGAGCTCTGGATGAAAACAAGGCAGCCCTCGAGCAAAGACTCGTCATGTCAGAGAGGAGCCTTCAGGATGTGGTCCAGAGCATTGCTAACGTCATGGACTTTGGGTTCTCCAGCATCATGAGGATACTGGAGAACCAGAGGGAGCAGTTCAGACTGGATCTGGAAGACGTGCAGACGGAGATGGAGAAGATCAGGGAGAAGCTTCAGGTCCTGGAGAGGAACATAGCAGAGTGTGAAGAAAGACAGGAAATCCGCAGCACTGAGGAATATTTGAGAGACAAGCAGAGGCTGTTAAGAGTCCAGTGGCAGCTGGAGAGGAGGAAGGAAGAGCTGGAGCAGCTGCAGCTGAACACAGAGAGGGTGCTGCAGAGTAGAGAGGCAGAAGGTCTGAAGCTGCTGACAGAGAGAACAATGACATTAAAGACTGACATGAAGCAGCTACATGAACGACTGCAGCAGGTAGAGACAGAGAGGGAAGAGCTGCAGCGCTCCTGGTGTCTCATCTCATAAAGTTCACTGTGGTCACGTGTGGTGGGTTCAGGGTGTGTTCACACCTGCACAAACCAACCGAACAGGACAGGACAGGTGTGAACGCACCCTTAAAGTGCACCAGAAAGTGGCCCAACAGAAAGAGGCCTCAGTCCTCTTCTATATAATGCATACTGACATAGTTTGGTTTCACTCTGACAAACTGCTCCTCGTGCTGCGTCCTTGTCAGCGTTACAGATCAACATGGTTTTGTCTGTTTGTTAAAGCGTCCCAGGTCAACATCATGTGATCTAGACGGCTGAACTCAAAGGCAAAGAGCAAAGTGAACCTGGAGCACTTTGTGTTCACAGTGCACAGTTAGTGAACCTCATGGTGGACTTGAAGTGAACCGAACTCAAGAGGGGTCTGAGATCTCTCAGAGCGTTCACATATGTGCAAAAAATGTTGAGTCACCGCTCTGAGTCTGTTCAGACGGCTGAAAAGGACCAAATGTGATTATTAATTATTAAGTGATTATCTGAAAGATTGAATATTAATTAGCAACAATCAAAGCTGAGAGTTTGATAATGAAAAACTGCTGACTGTGTGCTCTCTGCTGATGAACCACTCTTTATTATCTGACTCCACCAGGTGGCGCTCTTGGTTGAAGGACTGACAGTGACGTGTGCTTTCAGTCCTTTGTTGATCAGACGGCGCCATCCAGTGGCTTCATTTGGCCATCACATGTGCTAACAGTCCACCAACTGTCACCTGATCTTGGTTCAAATATTGCTTCATCCTGATTGGTGCTCACAAGTACCTGACATCACCTTTTTCAAACTGAGCCCCGCCCACTTTACACCAGTGACAGGAGCACAGTTTGGCCTCAGGTTTCAGCACTGAGTCATGAATGTGATCATCATTACATTCATGTGACTAAAACATCATGTTAAAGTCTCATCTTTTAAACTGTTCTTCACACATTGATTTCATGTTGTTGTGTCAGTTTTGTGCTGTGTGGTGTTTTATACCATGTGAATTTATTGATCTTCACCGTCCCTTCTTGAACTACACTCAGCTAACAGAGGAAACAGAATGTGTTGATGATAAATAATAATCACCAACACTGCTGTGATTCTGGCAGAAAAAGTTCATTTCAGACTCAAACACTGACGGTCAGAAAGTACTGTATTATTTTCATCATCACTTTCTGTTCTCTGTCAACACTCTTGTGTCCCCGGTCGTCCCCTCCACGGTCACGTGACTGACACATGTAACACCTGGTTCACTTTGTCAGACAGACACTGTTCGGCTCAGGCAACAACACCACTTGGTTAGGTTAGAAAAAACAAACATGTTTGGGATTAAAGTCAGTTGAATACGTGATGCAGGTGTGTCACATAACTGACATAAATATGTGACATAACATCACAGCAGCAGTGGGCGCCGGGGTGACAGTCTGTCTCATCACTGATTCTGTCCAAGAGTGCATCACTACGCCATGACAGGTCACTTTAAGGCCCATTTATGCTCAACGTTAAATACGGATCCAGATACAGACGGAGCCTTCTGTCCGTGCTCTGCGTTCATTTCGTCCGTATTTCTGCACGTTTCCATAAAGCTTATGGATACGGGCCAAACAGCGCAGTACCACCGGGAACCGTGGGGGCAGTGTTGCTGTCACTACCTGATACGTAGCTCTAGTGAGACACGAAGAAGAAATAACAATGGCTCGAAACTTGCTGCCAAAGCTTGCTGGCTGATAGTGATGGCCAAATGAAGCCTCATGAACCACTTTATCTATTTTCCGACTCCACCAGATGGCGCTCTTGGTTTAAAGCTAAAGGCTGAAGGACTGACAGTGAAGTGTGCTTTCAAACCTGTGTTGAACAGACAGCGCCATCCAGTGGCTTCAGAGAATAAAGACAGTGGTTCATGAGGCTTCATTTGGCCATCACTACTGGCTGATTTCTGTAGCTAGAAGCGCAGGGTGACAGCTAGTCGCTCTGCCTCATGCTGGATGGGGGGGCCACCCGGCGAAGCAAGTTATCGAATGCCCCGGTGGACATCCCAAAGTTCTGGAAATGACGCTCGTCGTCAGTTTCTCTCATCGGCAGCACTAGAGAAAAGAATTCTCCGTCCTCCAGTCGCGATGTATTTAACGGCCTCACCAACCACCGCCTCCTACAACGCTGCCTCTGTTTTTGTCTTTTATGCAAGAGGTACATCATCAATATCTCCTCCACAGTCGCCATGTTTGTTTTTGAGTTTGTTGTTGTCATAATCGTTTGACTCTGGGCTGCCCCCTGGTGGATATATTGGTTAACATCCATGCCAACGTAAACGACGCATGGAAGTGTGTGGGCAGTGACGGTGACATCGTTTGAAACGGACGTATACATTTTCATACGTAAAGGGAGCATAAATGGGCCTTTAGGCGTCGCTGTCTGATGCTGACATCACTGTGAAGGCGGTGGTGTTTGACGACGTGAACAGGCTGATGTGAGACGTATTGTTGGAGCAGATCTGTGCACACAGAGTACATGTGCTCTGATCAAGGTCTGGACTCACTGATGCTTCCAGCACCGTGGTTATTCTTCTCCGGGTCGAGCAGTGGTTGTCCTCAACTTCTTAGACTTACACTGTCATGGTTGTATTTTTGATTCTGACTTTTTTTGAGCTGTAATTTTGATTTATTGTTCTGTTTCTCTGCATGTTTGGTGTCTGATTGTTGTCACTTGTGCAGCAGCAGCAGCTCAGCACCGAGGCTCATGTGACTATCATGTGACTATCATGTGATTAAAAGTTTCCACAGGTAAAAGTAGTTTAAAGTCTCTTGTGTTACAAACTCTACGTATTAACGTATTGAGATCTTTGATGCTCATTTGTGTCACGAAGCCTGAGGGCCAAAGATGCTCGCACATACAGCACACTGTGTTCCTTTGACTGCAACATGGCGAACAGTGGCTGAAGAGTCGGTCTGTGTTGACATGATTTATCATCATGACAGCTGCAGACTGTCACATACACTGGCATACTGGCAGGATAATAAATGAACAAATGTACTGCTAACTATCTTTTCTTTGTGGTTTAAGGATTTGAGCTGTTATTGACTGGTTGATGACATATTTGATCACGTTAACTGTTAAGATGACTTGGATCATGTCGTCTGTTTATGAGATCATTCTCAGAACTCCAGGATGTTTTCACTGCTTCTTAAATCTGTAGTTTTCCAGCACAGTGTTGTGATTTTCCTCGTACATGCTAACCAACACGCTCTCATCCCAAGGCGTCACATTTCAGCACTTCATCACTGAGTGTGTTTACATGGACAGTTTAATTCCCTTTTCATTCTGAAGGAAAGTTCATTCCTATTAACAGTGATCTTGTAAACACCTAATTCAGAATGAAAATGGCCAATGAGATTGAAAATTCAATCCGATGTAAGGGGCTGGAATATTCCGTTTCTAATTCCCAGTGAAAGAATTTCTCTCACTTGTATACACTCATTCCTCTTTGAGTTCATTCTAGTCTTTCTGCACATGCTCGTTTCCTTGCCCTTCTGGTGCCATGACATATATAGCACCTGACTTATTGCACTTCCATTCACCACAGCACGGTCTTCTATCGGGGAACGCTCATTATTCCGACATCCCATTGTTCCGAAATCTTATTTTTAATTGTTACAACATAAGTGTTTCATGGTTGTTATGTTTAGACACAATAACTACTTGGTTAAGGTTTGTGTAGCACTTACTCCAAATTAGAAATAGAATTAGGCTAGAAGTTATAACTCAGGTAAGTATTAACAATATGGACTAGTGTCAGAAGATAAGAGTTCGCTCATGGAGTTTGAGGACCAGTACAATAAACACGAAACAAGGTCAAAGTATAGGCAAATAAAGTGTATTAATAATTAGTAAAGTGGTAAGATATTTACATATGTACAAATGTCATGACATTCAGTTGATCAGTATGGCAAAGATCATGAGCAGTTGAGCAACATCCAAAGTTCAAATGACAAAACCATCAACAACCAAATAATCCCACCCCAGAGTTCAGTTCATTCTCCAATAAATACCAAAAATGTCAGTCCATATGAGAGTTCATTAAAATGTTTGTTGAAGGAGGGGTACAAGGATTCACAACCTTCTTGAGAGCTCAACAGAATGTGGGTTGAGTGTGTGCAATGGGGCATAGGCTCTGCATCTCCTACCACACTGGTGGGAGAAGAAGATGATTCGTCTCACAAAGTCTGGGTAGCTCGCCATCAATTGAACATTTCCAATCCAAAGGGAGGGGAAAAAAAAACCCCGGCCTGTGAGAGCAACAGGACCAGCAAATTAGCTCAAAAGTGTACACAAATTAATACAATTTAGCACAAAATATCCCAAAAAGTTACAAAAGTTCATCAGTACATTTCATTAATCACAGTGCACAGTATATCAAAAGGTTTCAAAACCATTGTACCTTCTTTACATTGAAGTAAAACATATACATACTGTATTGTCACAGAAACCATCCATTTATTTCAATACAATTCAATTCAATACAATAGTACAAGCTAGTACTAGCATAAAGCTTCATAGAAACGAATGGAAAGCGCTAGTAAGATGCTAATGCTAAGTCGCGCATTAAAATGAATGGGCCGCAGCTAGCGCTAGCTTAGCATAGCAACAAATATTTACTCACCAATCAAGGTGACAAATCAGAGCGTGTCACTCGTTTCAACCGGCTCCGTTTCGGTCCGTAGAAAATCTACAAAGGTTTGACATAAATGTAAGGCGATGCAAACACAGAAAAATAGCTGTTAAAAGACCTTGTTAAAGTTAATGACCTGCTGCAGCCCGACGCAACACTTCCCCACTGCCTTTTCGACTGACTGTTCCGCCATGATTAAATCACGTGACTCCCATGAATGACGTGACCTACGAGTTCTCGCGAGAATATACCGCGAGAACTCGAAGCAGTCGCGGTGTGACAAATAAAAGTAGTTTTACAGGGGTTACATTTGGAAAAGATCATGGTTTGGGTTAAAATGATAACTTTCAACATCATTTCTACTTCCTCAAAACAGGGTGACCGTTGTCGTCATGGCAACAGTAAACAACACGACAACACGGTCTCTTGCTGCTTGCTTTTTCAACTTTTTGCATTGCAACATTGAGATTTCGGAACAACGGGACTTTGGAACAGTGGGTTTAATATGGTCGGACCAATGGGATGTTGAAACATTGAGATTTCGGAACAATGGGTAATTTCTGGAATAATGGGATGTAGGTATTATGACATAGTACGGTCTTCTATCTCCCTTCTCCTCCTCAACAGACGAAGCATTAGCAGAACAAGGTTGTTGTCGTACTGCTGCTTCAAGAATATAAGCAAAACAAGCCCCAAAAAGGCACTAAGAACGGCGTCGTCAAGCATCTTGTTATCCGGAGCGAGGACTACAGTGTTTTCTTCCGGTAAACACGTAACATCCGCCCCGCCCCCTATCCAATCAGAAACCTTCCCTGCCCCAAACCTTGTGCTGACCCAAATAAAGGCGATTAAACTGATCTCTGTGTAAACCCTCATTCAGAATGAATATTTCCCATGTAAACTACCTGGAAAGACTTTAATTCACAATGAGAAGCCATCATGTGACCACACCCAGTGTCAGTCTACATGTTACACACTACATACCCTTGGACATCTGCCGTTGACGTTCCCGGGCAGGAAACCAACAAAACGTGGTTAGTTTTATACAGGAAGCAAACAGCATCCAGGGTTTGTTTGACTCATCCACCACCCCTCCCTCCTCATAGGGACTTTCCAGCTCCATATATTATGTTGTTACCAGTTATCAATATAGTGCCACTGTAGGTGCCACAGCAGGTGCCACAGCAGGTGCCACAGCGGGTGCCAAGGCATGTGCCACAGCAGGTGCCACAGCAGGTGCCACAGCGGGTGCCAAGGCATGTGCCATAGCAGGTGCCACAGCGGGTGCCACAGCAGGTGCCACAGCGGGTGCCACAGCGGGTGCCACAGCAGGTGCCACAGCAGGTGCTACACCGGGTGCCACAGCAGGTGCCACAGCGGGTGCCACAGCGGGTGCCAAGGCATGTGCCACAGCGGGTGCCACAGCAGGTGCCAAGGCATGTGCCACAGCGGGTGCCACAGCGGGTGCCACAGCAGGTGCCACAGCAGGTGCCAAGGCATGTGCCACAGCAGGTGCCACAGCGGGTGCCACAGCAGGTGCCAAGGCATGTGCCACAACGGGTGCCACAGCAGGTGCCACAGCGGGTGCCACAACAGGTGCCACAGCAGGTGCCACAGCGGGTGCCACAGCGGGTGCCACAACAGGTGCCACAGCGGGTGCCACAGCGGGTGCCACAACAGGTGCCACAACAGGTGCCACAGCAGGTGCCACAGCGGGTGCCACAACAGGTGCCACAGCAGGTGCCACAGCGGGTGCCACAGCAGGTGCCACAGCAGGTGCCACAGCAGGTGCCACAGCGGGTGCCACAGCAGGTGCCACAGCGGGTGCCACAGCAGGTGCCACAGCAGGTGCCAAGGCATGTGCCACAGCAGGTGCCACAGCGGGTGCCACAGCGGGTGCCACAACAGGTGCCACAGCAGGTGCCACAGCAGGTGCCACAGCGGGTGCCACAACAGGTGCCACAGCAGGTGCCACAGCAGGTGCCACAGCAGGTGCCAGGCAGCCACTGACATTTCTTAACACCATGAAACATCTGGCTGCCTTACCAACTGACCACTGCTTCTGGCGTCGGTGTCTGACACTGAGGTCACTGACAAAGAGGTGGAATTCTACGACTTCAAACGAGATCAGGTCATTGTAACACAACTAAAGAGAGCAGTGGTTGTATGAGTCACTCAGGCTGACTGCAGAGGGCAGACTAGGACCTCTTCTTCATCACTTTGAATAAATGAGGGACGTTTATAACAAAATAAAGCTCAAGTCACTGAATAAAGAGGCCTGTTAACATGTGTCAGAGACAACACATGAACATGAGCATCGCAGGACACTTTAATGTCTCTGCTGGATTTCTGTTGATGATGTGATGTGATGGGGGGGAGGGGGAGGGGGCTTTACTCCACAGGATCCTTCACACTGTTGCTGTCTTTATTTCCAAGGTGCTCAACTTTACTTTGACATGTGTCAGTTATTTTGACACTGATTCAGTCTCACTACTTCAGTATCAGTGACAATGAAGGTTTGAAGATGATTTTTTTACCCACATAACAAAGCTGTGAGAGCAGATATTAGCACAGGGTCCCTCCACAGGACGTGTCTATACTGCAGAGGTAAGCCACACAGGAAGAGGAAGCTTTCATCGACATTAAACTTAGACTATGTTTGAGTCTGATGATCAGTCAGTCAGCAGGAGGACAACATGGAGGTCACAGCGCTCTGCGTCACACTGTGTGAGTACTGAGTCTGTCTTTAAGGGCCTTGATACAGCGTAGTGTAGTTAACACTGAGTGAAGGCGTCAGTGTTGAGCAGTGTCACATGTTCATAGTTTAAGACCTGGAAAGAGTCGATAATGTGTTTATGTCAAACCATTTGCAGTTTCCATGATCGTCAGACATAAAGTGTTTGTTCTGTACACTTCTGTAAACCATGGATACATTATATGTGTACATTATTCTGTAGCCGACATGTTGAAACTTTGAAGGTTTGTCACAGAACACTTGGTTTTGGTTCAGAGGAGATCAGGTTTTGGCTTGAAGCACCCAAATTTGGTGGCACAAACGCGGCTAGAAAAGTAGGAACAGGTCGGAGAAAAGCACACACAGCTACTGTGGCTCACAACTCCACCATGATCTGCTGAAGAGAACCAGGTCGTTAAAATTTACCATAAACACCGGTGGAAACGTGTCGCCAAAAACAACCTGGTCTCACTTTAAGTTGTTTAATACCAGCGCTTGAGCAGTGACCTCCGACATCTATCAAACTCTGTTCTGTTTTCAAAGGAGGAAAAAACATCAGTTAGCAGTGTTGTACCAATGTAGTGCTTTTATTTTGAAAGAGACTGCAAACTTCTGTACGGATTTTGGATGTTCTCCCCGTGTCAGTGTGGGTTTCCTCCAGGTGCTCTGACATGTTCTCCCCGTGTCAGCGTGGGTTTCCTCCAGGTGCTCTGACATGTTCTCCCTGTGTCAGCGTGGGTTTCCTCCAGGTGCTCCAACATGTTCTCCCTGTGTCAGCATGGGTTTCCTCCAGGTGCTCTGACATGTTCTCCCTGTGTCAGCGTGGGTTTCCATGTTCTCCCTGTGTCAGCATGGGTTTCCTCCAGGTGCTCTGACATGTTCTCCCTGTGTCAGCGTGGGTTTCCTCCAGGTGCTCTGACATGTTCTCCCTGTGTCAGCGTGGGTTTCCTCCAAGTGTTCTGACATGTTCTCCCTGTGTCAGCGTGGGTTTCCTCCAGGTGCTCCGACATGTTCTCCCTGTGTCAGCGTGGGTTTCCTCCAGGTGCTCCGACATGTTCTCCCTGTGTCAGCGTGGGTTTCCTCCAGGTGCTCCGACATGTTCTCCCTGTGTCAGCGTGGGTTTCCTCCAGGTGCTCCGACATGTTCTCCCCGTGTCAGCGTGGGTTTCCTCCAGGTGCTCCGACATGTTCTCCCCGTGTCAGCGTGGGTTTCCTCCAGGTGCTCCGACATGTTCTCCCCGTGTCAGCGTGGGTT
This sequence comes from Epinephelus fuscoguttatus, assembly GCF_011397635.1. Lineage (NCBI taxonomy): Eukaryota > Metazoa > Chordata > Actinopteri > Perciformes > Serranidae > Epinephelus > Epinephelus fuscoguttatus. The sequence continues at coordinate 6,729,659 of NC_064774.1, read as the reverse complement.
TCCTCCAGGTGCTCTGACATGTTCTCCCTGTGTCAGCGTGGGTTTCCTCCAGGTGCTCTGACATGTTCTCCTCGTGTCAGCGTGGGTTTCCTCCAGGTGCTCCGACATGTTTTCCCTGTGTCAGCGTGGGTTTCCTCCAGGTGCTTTATGTTGATCTTGAACAGTGGTGGTCAGTTTGGCAGCCATCTCATCTCGGTGTCACGCCAGTCACCTTCCTTTCAACCACCAGACGTCAAATTCAGCTCAGATACTATGTTATTTTAGAGATACTGATATCCTCCATATGAGCTGTACACATATAAGGCATCCATGATGGTAACTTGTCTGCTATGCTGCTTTATACTCGACTATATTTCAGAGGTGTATTTCGTCCTTTGAACTTCACTCCTATCCAGCAGATAGATTTACTAAATACTCTGCAGATCAAGTGTGCACTCAAAAAATATCATTTATTTTACAGATTAATATTCCAAAACAATAGTTGTTGAAATAGTTTTTTAACAGCAGATATGTTTTTAATGCACATCTGATTTATTGATTTATTATTTCTTTATCTGTGTGCACAGTGATGAATCTGTGGCTGCTGCTGGTGATGAAAGTTCAGGACAGTTATTCTCAGAATGTGTGTAAGTACATGTTTATGATTCAATTCCATTGTTACCTTTGACCTTCATTATTTTGCATCATTAACTCTCTGGATAATATCACAAACTTATCAGAGGCTGAGATTCAACTTAATGTTTTGATTTGACTAAAACTGTCCCCTCACGTCTCTGTTAACGTCTCCGTCTGTCTCGTTGGCGTCAGACGCAGCTTTTCCTCGTGTGGATCCAGCCAGACTTCAGTACTTTGAATACGAGTCCATCCATTTTAGCTGTGCAGGGTTTGATGGGTCTCGTGGATGGACAGTGATGAAAAAGATCCCAAATCAAAACAGCACATGTGGCACCAGCTGGGGAGCCTTCAATGGGTCCCACTGCAGCATCACCAATACCTACGTAGACGACAGTGGAGAGTACTGGTGTCGGACTGAAGACGGAAGGACAGGCAACACTGTCAGCATCACTGTTACAGGTAGGGTCACAGACACTGTGTTCACTCACATGCATGTTTGTATTGTTCATTCATATTGTTTAAAAAGTGTATTAATAGGCCTCATGGCTTCCTATGGCGTCTCTGTGGGCCCACAGAGGATGCTCACTAAAGTCCTCCAGCTAAGCAGCTTCAGACTGTGCTCGTTAGAGACTGAGTCAGGTGATTGACAGGTGGGGCAACTCTGCAGATCAGCTGCTGGCCATTAAATACAACTAATGTGAAACTGCAAATATGTTTTGAGGGAAACATGATGCAGAACAAATTATGTTTAGTATTAAAGCAATGAGGAAATGTTGCAAATTAACAGACTGGCAAGTCGCAGAAATGGTGATACTTAAAGTAATAACAAAACAGGCAACTTGGCAATACAGCAACATTTAACCAAAAGCACAACCTTTCTGTAAACTTGAGCCGGTCTCACTCTGAGGTCGACAGAATCCAGCTCTTGGGCAGTGACTTAAGGCATCAGAAACCAACAAAAAAAAGCATCCCTTAACGTTGGCATGATACGTGGCTGGTTGTGGTTATAGTTTAACGTCACCCAGCAACGACGGGGAAACGTAGCGGGGAAAGGGTGAAAGTTAAGCCGATGGAACTCACAGTCAGGCTGTCGGGAGGGGTGACAGATGGATCCAGCAACCAGACTTTCCCCTGAGAGTTTTAGCGGTCCATCCCGTGTGATTCTAAAGCCAAACCCGGTTCTTATTCCCCGAAGCCAATAACGTGTTTCTGTTGCCTAAACCCAACCATGTGTGTGTGTTGTACCGACTTAGTGCTTTTATTGTTTGACTGTATAAAATTGTTAAATTTGTATCTTGAAAGACGAGAACTTGACACGGCGTCCCAGAGCGTCAACAACCAACACACTCAGGGTCCCTTGGACGTCATATGTGGACGTGGAAAGTCCATGACAGAACTTTCACGGTGTGGCGATATGCTGCCAGTCGGCACCTGTTGGAGCAGCGTGACACGTGGATGGACAGCGTCAGTTCATAAAGCAGTCAGATGGCACTTGTTGCTGTGGTATGAGACACCGCTCAGTTGGAAACACAGGAATGTCCCTGTAGAGTGGGCCGGGGGGGGGTGGATGGGTCCAACAAATCCTGGACTTTCACGCGGGAGACCGGTGTTCACTTCCTGTACCATGATGTGTCTTTCTACAGCTACCATGAGCTTTTGCTGGTGTTCTGGTGCTGGTTGGTCCTGGAACTAAACAGCTGATACCTTGCATGTAATATATAGCCATGAGAGGCGACTGTAACACAGTGATACGAGAACAGGTTGAAAATTCAGATTCAGAAATCTCAGACTTGGCGCATCACAATAGAATCGTCTCTGAAAACCCAACAAACATGGACGCCTCATATCTGCCACAGTCTGTTGTCTGAAGCCGTTTCTCTTCTCTACCATCCGTCCCACATGGTTTCAGAGTGTTAGTCATGGTCGGTTTGTAAAGTCTGGAAATTTCATGCTATAACATCATATTTATCAGGTACTGCCACTCGGATGGTCGTCAGTCACATGACGTGGGCCAATGAAAAACAACTTTCAGGGTGTCACAGATAAAGTTATGATGTATGGCTACATCCTCCATCAACCTGCTGCGCTACGATCACCAGTTTTCAGTTGTATATGTCTGTGAAGCTCCAACAGTCATGTCCATCAAACTAATAATAATAATAATAATAATACTGTATGTTGTTCAGCTGGCTCAGTGATCCTGGAGACTCCCATCCCTCCTGTGATGGAGGGAGACACTGTGACTCTACGCTGCAGGAACAAGACAGGTCCTGCCAACATCTCTGCTTCCTTCTATAAAGATGGCCGCCTCATCCAGAACGTCTCTGCAGGAAACCTGACCATCCACAGTGTGTCCAAGTCTGATGAAGGACTCTACAGGTGTCTCATCTCTGGAGGTGGAGAGTCAGCAGAGAGCCGGCTGGCTGTCACAGGTGAGACATTAACCTGAATGAGATCCAACTCAAAGGCACCAACAGAAATAATTAAATCAGTACATGTGTGAAAGAAGCTTTCAGAGGGCGCCACAGCTCTGACACCAGCACTGTTGTTCCAGGATATCATGACGAGGCTATGCCCTTTTGTTCGGATCAACTTCCTGTTCTCCTCTACCTCCTCGTCAGGACGGTGGGCACAGTTTTATGGGTGGCTCTGCTGCTGTTGGTGCTGAGGAGACGTCACTCTGGGGAAAGTACACAGGTATTAACTGACATGCCAAAAGTAGCTGCTAGAAGCATTACGAGGCTATACGACATACATCAGCCAAAAACTACACATAGAGCAACGTCTTCCAGGTTTGTTGACCAGCTTTGGCAACAAAAACTCAAGTTGCATTTAATTGTATATTTAGACTCATTCAATCAGTACAATGATGAAGACTATGGAAATCTTCAGTGGTGGCTCATGTCATGGGCAGTACATGGGTCATCCATGTACATGTCATCCACAGGGGGCGCTACAGATGGGGGAAGAACAGAAATCTAAGTGATTATGTTTTACCAGTTTTTACTGAAACTGTTACTGCTGTTATTCTGAAATACGACATGAGGTCACAACAACATAACTACATGTCAGAGCCGACTACATAACAGAGAGGCCTTTTTTCTGCCCCCCTGCCCCCCCCCATTACACTTTACCTGCTCTCTGGGGGAGGTGGGCGGAGTTATCTGACGTCACTTGAACCCTGAAACACACTGTATCGCTATCATGTGAAAATGACTCAACTACCACGACACTACTGAGAGGATCAGCAGGAGGAGAGCTCCTTAAGTTAGCTGGTAGCTGTTAGCAGCTAGTTATCGTTACCTTTAAGCAGCCTGCAGTCACAACTCTGACTGTGTGTCTTATAACCCTTATTCGTCCCCCATCTCAAAACCTCAGCAGAGACATTGTCTCCTAATAAGGGAACATTTGGTGGTCGAATCAAAAACCCAACAGACAAGTATCACTTTACACACATTACAACACACACTCTGCCTGCCGACAGTGACCTGAAGGATGATGAAGAACAGACCCAATACACACACACACACACACACACACACAATAAATTTGTAGATACTATATAACTACACTATAAGTAAGTATAAATATATGTATGATATGTATTTTAAACCGCTATATTCTCATGATGTGTTCACTGTAATCCTGTAAAATTTAGCTTTTGTTGAGAAACTTGAATAAAACAGCTGATTGGAGGAGAAATGTGTCGATGTTTTCACAGCACTATCACATCGATATGAGAGGTGAATTATGATGATCAGATAAAGTAAAAAAAAGCTTTTCAAAATATTTAAAGATGTTTTTCATGTGAAAGAAGGTTCTGTTAAAGGTTTCATAAATGTGTGTTATTGAGTTCGTGTGATGAAGGACTGGATCCATTTATTTTTTATAGTGTAGATTTCTGTGTTTCCCTGGAAATAAAATAATAAATAACAACAACAAACAACAAAAACATCTGTATCAGCTGTTGGTGAAACTGTAATTTACACATTGGTATCAGTATCAGCCCAGAATTTCAAAATCGGTGCATCAATGGTTCAATTAGAAAATTAATTTGTACATTTTATTAATTAATTTACAGTCATGTATCATTTAATTGTTTATTCTTCTGAACAAGTTCATTTGTAGCTCTTTTTTATGGATAATTGATCGATATGATTATTTTAACACATGTACTGTACAACATGTTGCTGAAAGAACATTAGCACATACATTTTATTTATTTTCTATTGCTAATGAAGTTGGTTATTTGCAGTTTGGGTAATACACATGCTGTGATTTAACTGTTGAGCTGCAGCAAACGACGTAGGGTGGTAAAAATATTGCAGCTTGGTGACAGAGTTGGAGAAATAAATGTGGGTGTCGTCTGCGTAACATGAAAGATTATCTTGTTTTATTTGTATTGTATAATTTGACCCTCTGCAGTGAGAGCTTTGAAGGTTTAATTAATGTGTCTTGGGAATTCTGCTTGTCGTATATGCAAAGATAATAAGTCTTTATTTTGTTATTACTGTAGTCATGATGATTGTTTAAAAACTTATAGTTTACAATGAAATAACAGACACATTTGTCTTTTTTCTACAGCTGACCAATCTGGACAGAGAAGAAGCTGGACAAACCAAATAATGAGTGACGCTTCACACACTTTTAATGCACCCAGTCTCTTTTCACCCTGCATGCTCTCTGACATGATCATTATGTGTTTAATACGACGTGTTCTTTAAAGTGATGTACAGATTTATAACTGTGTTTTGTACAGAAAATAACTCATTAGCATATTTTATGTCTTGGCTGGTGTGTCAGTCGTGTGCTGTGATCACTGTGCAACACAAGATGAAGTTTCTCAGGAGTGAAGCTCAAGATATTTCTTGTGTTTAAACCACACCATCTGTCTGTAATCAGAATATCTTTCTTTCTTTCTAATGTTAAACCCTGACGGACCGCGTGCAGAGTAACCACAGCGCCTCTGCAGCTCTGTGAGGAGACGCTGTGGGTTTGTTTTAGCGAAGACTCATCGAACTCAGAAGACTCAGGTCACGTTCTTTGGTTTAGATCTACACCTGCTCAGTGGTAGTGCTTAGTCACCTACCGTTTGTCATGTGTGCTGGAGTATTTTTAATCGTGTGAAGCACTTTGTGTTGCATTCTGTTTGTGTGAAAAGTGCTATGTAAATTTATAAATATATAGATATTTATATATATAGATATATATATTGATTGATTGCATTTGATCTCTTAAATATAGCTGAGCAGTGCACAGACAGATGAAGTGTGAACGCTCTGCTGTTTGTGGTGTTATTTCCACCAGTGCAGAAAAATAAAGAGCAAAGTGTTTATTTTGTGTCTGGACGTCCAGCATGAGATTTCCCATCTGTGTCACAGCAGACACACGAAACAAGGAGCTAAACCCTTTTATACTTCACACCCAAAACACAATTCATTTGGCACAAATCCAGTATTATTGTACAAATCTAAAAGCAAAGCTCTGCAATCTGAAACGCTTCAACATCCATTCATCCGTCATCAAACAGATCTGTGTGATCTCTGTGAACATGGAAGGGATGGATGGTCAAAGCATTTAAAAGCAGCTGGTTTCAGAATTCAGAAGCACCAGAGGGTTTTTATAGTCTAAACTGGGATCAATGGACCATTAGCATTTCTCCTTAAACATAATAACAATCCAATCATTTCAATTACTACAAAATATTTAGTAATTTAAATTTAATTATACGTTATTCGTGCCTTTTTGTGTGTTCGTCAGATGTTAACATATGTTTCCTTGTGTTGGACAAATAATTTGAACTGTTATTAAGTGTTACTAAGAGTGCTCTCCACCACCTGTCATTTTAACTGCTCCCTGAGAAAAGAGAAAAAACAAGGCAACATGTTGATCCCTCTGTGGGCACTAACAAATAAGACAAATAAATAGAAAACAGAACATTTGTTTGTGTATATAGTTTCCTGCATGAGGCCCAACTTCAGTCAAGATTTGTACTTATTTATTAACAGTCATAAAAATACTTTGATTTAATTACTAAAATAGTGATAATAAATAACGTCAACATGTAAAAGCCCTTCACGCAGACCTGTTGTTCTGTGACCACTGTAAATCACCATAGAAAGTTTGTCAGGGTGAAAACAGCTCCTGTTTGTGTTCAGGTTTTGTCTGTCTGTGTCTACATACTCAGCATATCCACTCAGAGCGTGTCTTTAACCCGCTGCAGGAAAACCACACCATCACTGTACAGATATGAAAAGAGCCTGTGGGTCCTGTCAGGTCACTCACACCACACTGAAGCTGTGCACTTTGGTTTGATGCTGACAGCTGCTGAAACGTTGATGTCCTGAAATATTGTCTGCAGCTAAACACCAAGTGAGGACTAAATTAGTCAGGGACAGGGTCAGAGAACACAGAGTCTGACACACATGAACTTTGATGAACCTGAAGACACAGAAACAACACACATATAGGAACATTTCAAACTCTCTGTGTCTGCAGTCGTGGCTGTGTAATACCTAAAGGTTTACAATGATTGGACAACTGCAGCCTGTCCTCATTCAAGACTCGTCAAATATCACGGCTCTGTCGGCGACATCAGCGTCGCACACTGACCCCAAATGGAAACTTTCACAGAGGTATGATCCGCCACCGGGCAGCATCAGTTGGTAACATGGCCACATGGAACCGGTCACATCAGTATGATGGACTGCGTCAGATTGAGACACTACCAGTAATGACCTGATATGAGGAGCTGGAAAGTCTCTACAGGGCAGGAGGAGTAGTGACATCACACCCTCACTGTGACCACGCCTCATTAACATATGACGTCCAAGGTACCCTGGGTGTGTTGGTTGTTGACGTTCTGGGACGCCGTGTCAACTTCAGCCTGTTACATGCATTGTCTGTTTTCAAAATACACTTCTGTTTTCACAGGAAATGTACAGTTTGATACAGTCTCTTTCAAAATAAAAGCACTACGTCGGTACAACACCACCAACTGATGTTTTTTTCCTTCAACAACACACACGTGGTTACGTTTAGCCAACACACACACGTGGTTACGTTTAGCCGACACACACACGTGGTTACGATTAGCCGACACACACACGTGGTTACGATTAGCCGACACACACACGTGGTTACGTTTAGCCGACACACACACACACGTGGTTACGTTTAGCCGACACACACACGTGGTTACGTTTAGCGGACACACACACGTGGTTATGTTTAGCGGACACACACACGTGGTTATGTTTAGCGGACACACACACGTGGTTATGTTTAGCGGACACACACACGTGGTTACGTTTAGCCAACACACACACGTGGTTACGTTTAGCGGACACACACACGTGGTTATGTTTAGCGGACACACACACGTGGTTACGTTTAGCGGACACACACACGTGGTTACGTTTAGCCGACACACACACGTGGTTACGTTTAGCCGACACACATACACACGTGGTTACGTTTAGCTGACACACACCCGTGGTTACGATTAGCTGACACACACACGTGGTTACGTTTAGCCGACACACACACACGTGGTTACGTTTAGCTGACACACATACACACGTGGTTACGTTTAGCGGACACACACACGTGGTTATGTTTAGCCGACACACACACGTGGTTATGTTTAGCGGACACACACATGTGGTTATGTTTAGCGGACACACACACGTGGTTATGTTTAGCCGACACACACACGTGGTTACGTTTAGCCGACACACATACACACGTGGTTACGTTTAGCTGACACACACCCGTGGTTACGATTAGCTGACACACACACGTGGTTACGATTAGCCGACACACACACGTGGTTACGTTTAGCCGACACACACACACGTGGTTACGTTTAGCGGACACACACACGTGGTTACGTTTAGCCGACACACACACGTGATTATGTTTAGCGGACACACACACGTGGTTACGTTTAGCCGACACACACATGTGGTTACGTTTAGCCAACACACACACGTGGTTATGTTTAGCGGACACACACACGTGGTTATGTTTAGCCGACACACACACGTGGTTACGTTTAGCCGACACACATACACACGTGGTTACGTTTAGCTGACACACACCCGTGGTTACGTTTAGCCAACACACACACATGTGGTTACGTTTCGCCGACACACACACACATGTGGTTACGTTTAGCCGACACACATACACATGTGGTTACGTTTAGCGGACACACACACGTGGTTATGTTTAGCCGACACACACACGTGGTTACGTTTAGCCAACACACACACGTGGTTACGTTTAGCGGACACACACACGTGGTTAAGTTTAGCCGACACACACACGTGGTTACGTTTAGCCGACACACACACGTGGTTACGTTTAGCGGACACACACACGTGGTTATGTTTAGCGGACACACACACGTGGTTACGTTTAGCGGACACACACACGTGGTTATGTTTAGCCGACACACACACGTGGTTACGTTTAGCCGACACACACACGTGGTTATGTTTAGCGGACACACACACGTGGTTACGTTTAGCCGACACACACACGTGGTTATGTTTAGCGGACACACACACGTGGTTATGTTTAGCGGACACACACACGTGGTTACGTTTAGCCAACACACACACGTGGTTATGTTTAGCGGACACACACACGTGGTTATGTTTAGCCGACACACACACGTGGTTACGTTTAGCAAACACACACACGTGGTTATGTTTAGCGGACACACACACGTGGTTATGTTTAGCCGACACACATACACACGTGGTTATGTTTAGCGGACACACACACGTGGTTATGTTTAGCCGACACACATACACACGTGGTTATGTTTAGCCGACACACACACGTGGTTATGTTTAGCCGACACACACACGTGGTTATGTTTAGCCAACACACACACACACACGTGGTTACGTTTAGCCAACACACACACGTGGTTACGTTTAGCCGACACACACACACACGTGGTTACGTTTAGCCGGCACACACGTGGTTATGTTTAGCCAACACACACACACGGTTACGTTTAGCCGACACACACACACACACACACACACACACACACACACACACACACACACACACACGTGGTTATGTTCAGGAACAAAGAACAGGGTTTGGCTTTACAATCTTCTCGTGGGTGAAAGTCGGTGGTTGTTGGAGCTCATTGTGTTCATGGATCTATAATAAACATGATATTACATTCTGGAATCAAAGTACAGATCTCTTCTCTTCTGTCTGGACAGACGTGTCCGTTGTTTCTCATGAGCGTGCACATTTGAAGCATTTCTACAGTTTATTTCAAAACAACACAAAAATTACAAACTGCATCAAAGATAAACAAACAATTCTTATTGAAAAAGACAAACGTAGACAAAAGATTAAAGAATTTCAATCCTCACAGAGTCAGTGCTTTGTTAATGCTCTGTCTGATTATAACCACATTTTACCTGATATAAAACCCGACACCTGTTTGAACATCAGAAACATTTAATGACCCAGTCTGTTATTGTAAAGCAAACAGTGTGAGTCAGAGCAGGGTCCAGTCCTTTGTCTGTCGTCCCTGTCTCTGCCTTCACTGAGGATTAACCTGAGTTTTCTCTGGACCTCCGCTCCCTGTGTCTCCACCTGCTCTGGTCACAGACTGATTGACTTTGTGGTTCTCCCCTGCAGCACCTTCCCTGCTCTCATCAGCAGTTTATCTGTGCTCAGCAACAACAGTTCATGTTCTCCTCTTCTACAACGCACTTTACTTTTCTCCTCCAACATGAGTCCTTTCAGTCTGAGGAATCCCTTTGCTTTGTCACGTTTTGTTTCTTCCTCCACTGCCCGAACCTGCTCTTCAATTCCACCCTCCTCTTTCTCCATGTCCTTCTTCTGACGATCAAGTTTCTCTCTCAGTGTTTGAAGTTGTTCCACCTGGTCCTTTAACGTACCAACTACCAGAGCAAAGTGTTTCTGTTGCTGCTCTCTCTCCTGTTGCTGTTGGCCAAGCTTCTGTTTCATCTCCTCTAAATCCTCCTGGCTCTTGCTGTTTGCCACGAGCTGCTCTCTTTGTCCGGTCTCTTCAGTGTCATCTGCAGGGTGCAGCTCAGCATCTGTAAATACACAGGAAGAAGTGTCTGATGTTGTGTTACTCAGGCCCCGATCACACAAAGTGTGAGGTGTGCCGCACTGCCTTGTTTTTAATTGAATGCCACTGATGAGAAAAAGACTTGCTGCACCTTTTTATTGTTGCCAGGCAACCAGCCCATCACCTCCTCACCCTCATCTTCCTGTGTCATCAGTCTATCCTGCAGTAATCAGTGTGTAGCTGCTGCCATGTTGAGGCAGAGGGTACTGTCTGTAGCTCTGGTTGAGGGTGAGAGGCTGTCAGCAGATAAACAGAGATCTGTGTGGGTACATGAGACCCTAAAAAAGAGGCTGGATCATGGGGAGTACCACCAGTTGGTCCAGGAGCTTCTCCTCCTCCACCAGATGGCGCTCTTGGTTTAAAGATAAAGGCTGAAGGTCTGGCAGTGAAGTGTGCTTTCAAACCTTTGTTGAACAGACAGCACCATCCAGTGGCTTCAGAGAATAAAGACAGTGGTTCATGAGGCTTCATTTGGCCGTCACTACTTGTGAGGAGCGAGGCAGGCTGTGACATGATGTCCTGGGTCATTTACAGTCACAGAGCTGTACAATCTTTACATTTTGGAAAAAAACAAATCAAAGTCTGACTTACTGCTTTTGTTTGCTTTCATTTTCCACACCATGAAGACGACTGCCAGCGTGAACATGGAGACAGCAGCCAGGGTAATACTGATACGAGCAGCAGCACCTGATGAAGCTGCGGAGCGTTCATCTGAGACGAGAAATCAAAGAACGCCACGGTGAATATTTAAAAACCTTTAGAGAGAAAAGAAAAAGGAACGAAATCAATCACCTGAAACTGTGATGTGTGTCTCTGTGGTGTGGTTGATGTTCCTCTGCTGGACTCTACAGGTGAAGCTGTTGCCGTGTCTCTTCTCCACAGTCACTCTGCTGCTGACAGTATAGAGGTCATCAGGACCTCTGACTGTCTCTGGAGGTCCAGCAGAGACGAGGTCTCCCTCAGCGTCCAGCCACAACACCTCAGGCTCTGGATACCAGCCTGCAGACTCACACTGCAGATCCACTTTGTCACTGACTCTGTTGACACTCACTATGACAGGTGAGGAGACGGCACCTGGTGACAGGAGGAGGACACGTTTCAGAGTCTCCACTCAACATCACTGTGAACATCACTAACAGTAGCACAGTAACACACATGACTTGTATAGGTAGTTCCATTTGAACGTAGACTCACCAACAATAAGTTGCACAGTAGATTCTCTGCTCTGTTTAGGGACGAAGCATCTGTACGTTCCACCGTCAGACAGCTTAACGTTGGACAGTGTCAGTCAGAGGTCTCCCTGCTTCAGTCTCTCTGTGGACACTGATGTTCTTCCTTTGTACGACGGGTTCTGGTTCACGAGGAGGTCCTGACCTTCATGCCACACATGAACAAATCTGGGTTCCAGGTCAGGTCTCCCCCAGTCCAGGATCATAGGGACAGCATCTGCTGCAGGCTGCAGGTGACACGGCAAGATGATGTCATCACCTACTAATGCCACTGTTGGAGGAGGTGGACGGATGAGCTGAGACCGACCTGAGAGGAAACACATCACAAAACAAGGGCTTCTTTTCTTAAAGCAAAACTTTCCTGTGTTGGGATTCACAGGACCACAGATGATTTTTCATTTGGTAAAATCATAACTGGACATTTCAAGGCTTTTTCCTCTGCATGCTCTTTGTTCTCCAAACAAAGACAGCTAGGTGACACCCATCTCCACAGGAGGTCTCACCTCACACCTCAGTGAGACTCAAGTCTCACAAGATGATTGGACAGAACTTTTTCAGTAACATGTGACTCTGTGATGTCACAGGCATCCTGCAAAGATCTGCTCCCTTCCATCAGATTTCTTCCTCTTCTTGCTCCAGGAGCTTCAACAGCTCACAACTCTTTCCAGCTGGGCCTGGAACAGCCTAGAGGCCCAAACCCCTGCTCCATAGCCTAAACCACTAAAGGGAGGGCAACTGATCACAGACTCTGTTGCAAACACAAGGTTTGCAACCAGCTTTCCAGCAACAAGGAACTAAGTGAGTTAGCACCCAGCGTCTAACTCAGCAAGGACCCTGAGCGACCAGCTTCCTCGGATCAGAACCTTTGGAACAAAGGACCCAACAAAGACTGCAGCTGGAACCATCTTCCCAGCCTTCTTCTGCTGGCTAACAAAGCAGCACCACCAAGTGACTCTTTCCTCCATCCATTCAAGGATCGGTAATGTAATAACTGGGCATAGCTTATCACAGCTGTACAGGCTAAGCAAGACTGTTTGACTTGTTGTATGTGATTTGATGCTGTTTACTGAGTTATCGTTGTGATTGTTTGCAGTTAGGTCATTGATTAGTTGGCTTCACCACAGCTAAGTTTTTAGTTTGCTAATACTGTTCACAAACAGATTCTTGCACACAACTAAACAATCTCTGCACTAGTCCAGACCGTTTGCAACACACGTCACATTGACACAGACTCATTAACAAACAGGCTTTCAACAGAGCTGCATCCAAACAGGCATCTCAAAGTTCCCGCTTCTTTTCCTTTGTCTTTGTCCTGACCACACGGTCAGACAAACACCTCCCCCGAAACTGAAGCAGCCTTGATTCGGCCATTTTGGTAGTTCTCTGTTGTCAGCCATTTTGTTTTGTAGGCCAAACAGCTCTTTGATCACCACACCCACCTTTGTCTTTCTCTTTTCTCTCTCGCACACACACACACATACACACATATACACACCAAGCTTGTATATAGTTAGTTAGAATTTGTGTGTTTTGGTTTGCTTTGCTAATTTGTGAATAAATATAATTCTTTGGAATCATGCCTGCTGTCTGTTTAATGTTGCACAAGAGTGAATGAATAGTCAACCTCTGCTGCGTCAAGAACTCCGAAATCCTTCAGGCGTTACTGTTAATTATGGTTGTTGTCATTAATTTAATTATTAATCAAACTCTAAATTAATAGTTTAGCCTATTTTATGAGACTGATATCTTTAACTGGCTATCATTTTTCCCTTTACGGGAATGGTGCCCCACGAGGTGATTTAATGTTAATTAAGTCACATTATTTAACATAATTATTAATTATTAATAATAATTATTAATTATTTCCGATAGTCAATTAAACCCCAACATATTTGGTGCCGCCGAGTGAAGCCTAGTGTGTTGATTCCCAACATACTTGCAGCCCTGTGTGAGGCGTAGTACTGTTGACATTCATTCATATTTGTGCAATATTAATATCGGCATACATTTTTGGTTCACACCAAAAATCTTTGATTCCACTCTTAAGACTACCCAAAAGTCTTTACATTCACCACTAGTCTGCTACAGCAGTAGACATTCAGCTGTACTTACAGACAAGTACACTGTGGTGAGAATTATTTTATTCACAAAGACAAAGCAACTTGAGAGACATTGTGTAACTGATCACCGCTGTCTTAAGCCTCATAGTGTTACACTGGAGTTGTTATTGCTGCTGGCTTTTCAAGTTGACCTACCCTGTAGAAACTTGTGAGATTTTGGTTCAGCATTTGAATACCACATATTCAGTGCAGTCTGGTTAAGCTGTCAAACTTTGCAGTTGATTCTTTTGTTCCTGTTTACCTTTGACATTCATCACAGCGTGCCGCCGGCCCTGTGACAGAGAGTTTATGTGGGAACTGGCTGTTACTGCCAAGCATTTCAGCCTCAGTAAAGACAGAGCATAAGAGCCACAGTGTGCTACCAGCCCTGTGAAGTTTGTACCTCGCTGTTACGACCCAAGTTCCAGCTTGAGTTAACTTTAAGAAACAACTCTTTAACTGATACTGCCACGCATTTAGTTAGTGCATGTTGTTATCTTTGCAGGCAAATTTACTGTCATAAATTCCTGTCCCTAATCTTTAGTGCCTGTTTGTGTTGTAGCCACCCCTCCTCCAAAGGACGCTACCCCCACAGTGAAGAACAGCACATTCTTTTGTTAGGCTAGTGTACATCACAAGTTACACTCAAAAGTGTCTGCCAAGCAACACCACAGCCAACTTAACATTTGACTTGCACTAGGACAACCTGTTTTGTCCTTATCCTCCTTTTAAGACCTAACAATGGAGAACCCCTGTTTAGAACAGTTTATCTCTTCCATTGCACAGAGCCTAACCTCTGGCCTACCCAAACTCATCAGCAGATTGACAACAATACATTGTTAAAATGCTTACTTCTGATCTTTCACAGGCAAACCACCCTTGCCTTTCAGAGCAAAGCAGCTCTAGAGAAGGAGGTAGAAACTCCAAGAGTGCAAAATGCTTCCCTCCTCCATGAAGCACAGATGGCTAACAAGAAAGCCATGCGCTATTTAGATGATTTGCATTCAGCAGAGTTAGACCTCTGCTCACATAAAGCAGAACTGTTTAGGCTCAGATCAGAACATCTAGCCCCAGCACAGTCTTACAGCCAGTGTGATTCCAGCTTTATGATTCCCACTCCTCCCTGGATGAGAGGTCAACACCTCCTCCACTCAGTAAGTGGAAATCTTTCCCACCAGACCCTAAGTCTTTGGGAATCAAGTCAGCTCCCCAACCTCCACCAACAGACAGAGGTAGCAGTGACCTGGCTTCCCATGTCCCAAACACAGATGTGGAGGAAACATGTAGTTTATCTTCAGGATATTCTGTCCCATGTATTCCACAGAAACTGAGTTTTGACAATTTCACCCATGCGCAGGGGGAAAGGGGGGTTGAAAACCATTTAACCTCGGCCTTCCCACCCCAGAGACCTGCAGCATGTGATTCACACCTCCTTAGGAATGCTAATTTAGTCTTGCCTTCACCAGACAGGACATCTGACTGCTCTCGCTTTGAAGTGTTTGAGTTTTTAGCTAAAGACATTGAACTGTTTGATCCAAACAGCTGGGATCAACATGTGGATGATTAGCTGAGAGAGACTGACAACTGTCTAGTTGACCTGGGGCCTGTATCAGGAAGCAGGATTAATGTCTCAGCGAGGTAACTTCAGGGTTAACCCTGGGTTTTCGGTCTCACGAAGCCGGTTCAGTTCTTATCGGGGTAGATCACCATGGTAACTTACTCTGAACGGCTATCCTGCTCCGGAGCAGGGTAAGTTCAGGGTTGAATCTGATCCTATAAAAAGCACCACCCACTGGCCAATCAGCTGTTGATGGCTGACAGAAATGCAGCCCAGTCATGACGGGAAGTTTAATTCATTTGATTGATTTTGATTTGAAAGTTTATTTTGAACATTAAAAAGAAAAGAAAGCAACAACAACAGACAATGAAAAGATTGTTCAAAAAGGAGTGGAAAGAAGTGGAACTTTCATCCCACCCCTTCATAAGAAAGAAACTGATCATTAGCAGACACTTAATAGCACCATTAATTAGTGCCAACATTTTGTTTTGTTGGAGGAAATGATCCCTGTTAAAGATAATGGGCCTAACTGACAGCTTTGCTGCTGGAAATGTGGAAAGTAGCCTATCATGTCTACACTTCATGGTGTTTGAGGGATTTTCCTTTCTGTTTCTTAAAGAGGGACACTAGGTATATTTCTGCACAGCTGTTAATTTCTAACACAGCTCAATATCAGGATGATTTTATTCAGACTATCAGTTTGGTGTTGATATGATTTAACTGTGGCGTCAGCTTTAAGCTTTATTGTAGCATATATAACCTTATGACAAAGAAGACCAGTTTATCAGACGCAATGATGTTAGACGATAATTGTAATACACGCAGTTCATCTGCGCAGCATTGATTTCATGGGATTCAAGGGTGTGATCAGTGTCAGATGTACAGGTACAGGTACTGTAGCTACTTGAACCAGTGATGAGTCATTTAACCTACACATCATTTTATTTGCTGCCTTGTGCTGTCTTGATTTTTCCCTCTTTCCTCCTCTATTTCTTCTTTCCTCACCCGTTTCTTTTTCTTCTCTATCATGTGATTTCATTGATGTTTTGACAGGGGAATTTCTTTGATAAGCTTTTAGTGGCTTCTAACCTCTCCAGCACTTTTCTTTTTTTAATCTTGTAAATGTTATACTGTCTGTTTTTAACATTATGTGCAAATAAACTAATCTAAACTAAAACTAAACATTATTCATCCCGTTATGCGTTGCCACGCATGTTTCCTCCTCCTGCAGCTGCCACGGTGTTGGCCTTTTCTCTAATGTTGCTTTTCTCCTCCTTATATTTTAGTAGAATTAATCTCTGATCCTCACATGAGAAATACTTTTTTTCCTCACATACGGCGCTCTGTGAGGACGCTCAGTGACGCTCAGTGACGCTGCGCTTCTCTCATGACTGTGATTGGTCCGCTGCGTGCGCGTTCACGGCTCTTGATAAAGCAACCCTGGGTTGAGTTACCGAGTTGATATCCAGCATGGTGAAACCGATTATCCCGATTGCCATTGTTAGGGTTAGTCAACCCAGGATGGGTCTGGGTAACCCAGGAAAGGTTGATCTCGCTTCGTGATACAGGCCCCTGCACCAGGCAACTGAAAGGGAGAAGATTAAACTTTTGTGGAAGACCAGCACCAAAGCTGTCCACCAGTTTATTCCGTGTCAGCATCCCAGTGTCAGAAGTAACTACAGAAAGCTCTATCAAGCACTGAAAGAAGAATTTTCTGCCACTGCTGACGAGGTTGATTCTATGGTTGCAGCCCTCCAAATTAAACATTCACGTCTTGAGAATCCTAGGGAATATTACAACCATTTGAGACACACATACTTTCAGGGCAAGAATGCACCAGGCTTAGATGAGAACCCAAGCTTCAAGTCCTTGTTCTTGCGTAACCTGCATCCTTGTGTACGCACTCACCTTGTACTCATGACCTGTAATGGTATCCCATCCATGCATGAGCTCAGGAAGTTGACACAGGTAGTTTTGGAAACTGCCGTCCCTTCCAAAGCCACGGGGATACCAACTGAACCTGTCAGTTCAAATCCTGCAGTGTCACACAGATCTTCTGCCCCAAAACACCACCCTCACAACAGCTCGAAAGGGGGGTGTGAAAAGACAGCAGAGAGACAAGAAGCGTACCCGCTATGTCCCCCACCTGCGTCGAGATGGCCATCCACAGAACAGAAGCTGTAGAAGGCCATCCTCAGAGATTCTGGCCCAGAACTGTGACCTGCCAAGTGACCAGTCAGATGATGAGCAGAGCATCTTTGACATGTCTGACCACAGTTCAGACGACAGTCAGAATCTGTCAGACAGTGACAGCACCTCTGAATGCCTCTCTGCCTCTAGCTACCGGGAGCATTACAGCCCTGAGCCACCAGCTAAGCACAGGCACTCCAGAGCTCGCCCCTTGTTTAGTCCACCCCTGTACTGACAGTAACACAAATGCTAATCCAAAGTACCTTGTTTCTTGCAGTTGGGCAGACTTGAGTTGCCAGCAACAGCAGCAATCTCAGTAGCTCTAAACAGTAATAGCCAGACACCCTGCTATTAGTTTAGGCAGCCTACATTCTGATTGGACTGAGACACCACTGTCCAACTTTGCAGGTACACTTGGATTATTTCTGTAAATTCTTGTCAGTTACACCCCTGGTTTCAAACACTAGGTTAGGACACCACGTTATGACTCCACACACACAGTCATACACACACCATTGTCATTGTAGGTGACACCCTCTCTCCATCTCACCTAACACCTTTACATAACTAACATTCCTGCTCTCACTAACAGGGTGATTCTCTGAATTCGGTGCACTTTGTGTCCCACAGGTTTACCTCAAAGATTTTCATATAAAGTAAACCACAAAATGCATTTTAAAGCAAGAAATGGAAAGATCTATGTGTCTCTGCATTATAACACACAAACATATTTTTAATAATTATGTTTTGAAAAATTTAATGGGTTGCTAAGGAGTAGAGGTCAGCCAAATGTGCATGTCCCCACTGACCAAAGTTCCTTTTTCACTGAATATAAAACAAATAAAAACAGCCAGTAACCCCAAGTTTTTTCTGCTAATATAATCATTTGCCCGTCTACTCTAACCCAAATAAAAGAAACCTGAGAAAAATACATGAATTATTTATAAAATAGCACTATTTAATCATGTCCCCCAGTTTTGTTCAACCCGGTAACAGCATACCAATTTCCCCCTTTTTAAAAATAATGGTTCAGTACAACTTCCTCAGCACCCAGGAAGTGACATCACTCACACTGTTTTTATCGTCAGATTGACATCGTCAAGCTCAACCTTTCAACACTGTTACATGCATAAATTATATTTACTATTGTTTGGGAAAAAGCAAACAATAGTGTTGGAAAAATATATTAATTTCTTGTTTTCCTCATGCCATGTGGTGCTCCATACCCTAGCTAATGTGGACTTATGGCTAGTTTTAGCTAAAATCCTCAACCCCGGAACAAAAAACACTGTTACGGTGTTGAATCATTGTTACGGGGCTGAAGGTTGAACTGTTCTTAAGCCAGCCAGCCCCTTTTCTTTAAATGTTATTTCATGTTTATTATTTTCAGATATCAGATGGCTAAATCAAATGCAGAGAGGCAAAGAGAGTACAGGGCGAGGAGAAATGCAGGTTCACAGAGAAGGGAAGAACACCTCAGGAAAGAGCGTGAGCGGTAGAAAAGAGATACAGAAGCAGGGAAAAAGAAATCCATCAATGAGCCTGTTTATATGCACACAATAATCAGATAACTGGGAATAATCAGGTAATGGTAATAATCTGATCTGGCACGTTTACATGCACTTCAGTAATGCAATAATCACAAAACCCTGGTTTACATGATTCAGTCTGTTAGTCGGATTTCTGTCCAAGTACATGACATTACTGCAGCTGGCGGTAATGCACCTTAACACTGGTTGCCACTCGCCATAATACCGAAAAGAAGAACAAGAAGAAGAAACTTCCTGTTAGTTTCAAAACATCCTGTCTTCTTCACCATGGCAACGCTACACAAAGAGGAATAAGAAGAATATGGAGGGCTTTCATTCAGCAAGCATCTGCCCTTGGTCTCAGCATGATGGGTCCTCCACTCCTACCAAAACACCGTGCTTGCTGGATGTGCGTCCGGAGCAAAGACCGGTGGGAGAGAGTGGTCCTCAAGGAATTCTCAGATCCAGAATGGAGAGAGAATTTCAGGATGTCTCGGAGAGCATTTGTGAAACTGTGTGATCTGATGAAGGATGTCATGACCCCTGATGAGACAACAGTACGTCCCCCTGTACCTCTAGAAATGCAAGTGGCATATTTTCTACGACTTTTCACACATGCGCAGATGTAAAAGAACGAAAGATACCAGATTAATGGTATACATGCACCGAATAAAACGGACTATTGGGGAAAAAGCTATGTGTGTTTATCCCATTTCTCATAATCCGATAATGGCTTTTATCTGATAAAGCACATTGAATTATGCTGTGTACATGACCACTTCAATAATCTGATAACTCCAGAAATTAGATAATGATCAGTTTATTGTGTGCATATAAACGGGCTCAATGACCTGAGTAAGAGAGCTCAAAGACGTAAGCGGAAGGAGTGGCAGAAGGCTAAAGAAAGACAGAAAAGGAAAGCTGAGATTGACACCAGTGGGCCTATCTCTCTAACCCCTCCACATCGTCCTGACAGTGAGATTCAAGATGCAGTGCAAGCCAGACCAGAGTCCTCACGGTGAGGGAAATATGTGGTTAGAGATAGTGCTTGGTTTTAATTATGATAGCTTGTTTAAAAAACACTGCTATATACACTGCTCTAAACATGATTAACCTGATTATTCTAGTAGCTCCTAAGAAATGCACATTTGTAGGAAGGGAGCCATGGTTTACTCAATCAGTCAATCAATCAATCAATCAATCAATCAATCAATCAATCAGTCAATCAATCAATCAATCAATCAATCAATCAATTTTATTTATACAGCCCAATATCACAAATCACAATTTGCCTCACAGGGCTTTACAGCATACGACATCCCTCTGTCCTTATGACCCTCACAGCTGATCAGGAAAAACTCCCCAAAAAACCCTTTAACGGGGAAAAAACGGTAGAAACCTCAGGAAGAGCAACTGAGGAGGGATCCCTCTTCCAGGACGGACAGACGTGCAATAGATGTCGTACAAACTGTTACTGTTTTTAGTAGTGAATTCAGACCCCCCCCCCCCTTTCACACACACATATGCACACTCACACACACACACACACACACACACACACACACACACACACACACTCACACACATTCACATTCACAAACACATACAAAGCCATGGTGGTCAATTATTGCACCCCAGTGTATAATATGTAATTGCTATGTCACTACTAATGTAACTACTAATCTGTAAAAGTAACGATCCCCTTTCCATGCATTGTATGGTTTCATCTTAGTCATTCAGCAGGCAAGAAAGCATCCAGAAAAGCAAGAGACAAACTGCGTGAAGAAATAGAAGAACTAAAAAGGAAACTCAAACATCAATGTTGTGTCATTCATTCAACCCTGTTACAGTGCGTTCAACCCTGTTACAGTGCGTTCAACCCTGTTACAGTATGTTCAACCCTGTTACAGTGTGTTCAACCCTGTTACAGTGTGTTCAACCCTGTTACTTGATACATTTTCATACATTTTTTGATAATAATAACAAATATTAGATAAATGTTTGTTGAACTGTATGCAGAGTTTAGAAGAAAAGTAGAGAATATATGAAAGCCTAATCTAATGTTTATGTTAAAGTTTATTTTCATGATTCATGAAGACCGCCATATAAGTTGCCATATCCTACTTGACAGTCAAATTATTAATATTTAGAATCAAATAAAATATGCTTATAATAATTTATTTTACACAAGGGACAGATGATTACCAAGACACTGCAAGAATTAGTTTGAATATGTTTTAGAATTATATTCACACAGGAATGAAATTGTCCCGTCACAGGGTTGAATTTAAAACAATCTTAGTGACAAAAAAATTCCTAATAATGTTTGGGATTTCATGCCTATGGTGGGAAAACGTATTTTCTCAGAGGTTCAAATAGTCCTTCATCAGATGCAATGTTCAGAAACACAATTATCTGTGGTATTTTTTTCAGTAACCAGAGAACCCAATGTGCACCGAATTCAGAGAATCACCCAACACCTTCTGAGAAACTCAAGTTAGTTATTTTACTCCATGCCAGTGTCATTGTTGTTTATCTGGAGTTGTTCTGTAACCTGAAGGTTTTGTTTTGTACTTAGAGACTATTCTTGCTTAGCCGAGATAGATAGTACCAACAAATGCCCAGCTGGTTAACAAACTGCCCAGATGTTACAATGTGAATGGACTGACAACTGAACTTTGTCAACTGTGGACTGAAGATGTGTTTGCCCTCAGGATCACACATCAAGTGCAATCCTCAGACCAAAGGGGGGATGTTGGGATTCACAGGACCACAGATGGTTTATCATTTGGTAAAATCATCACTGATTTCAAGGCTTTTTCCTCTGCATGCTCTTTGTCTCCGAACAAAGACAGCTAGGTGACACCCATCTCCACAGGAGGTCTCACCTCACACCTCAGTGAGACTCAAGTCCCAAAACTTGATTGGACAAGACCTTTTACAGTGACATGTGACTCTGTGATGTCACAGGCATCTGTACAAGATCTGCTCCCTCCAAGCCTTCTTCCTCTTCTTGCTCCAGGAGCTTCAACAGCTCCCGCCTCTTTCTGGTTGGGCCTGGACCAGCCCAGAGGCCCAAACCACTAAAGGGAGGGCAACTGATCACAGACTCTGTTGCAAACACAAGGTTTGCAACCAGCTTTCCAGCAACAAGGAACTAAGTGAGTTAGCACCCAGCGTCTAACTCTGCAAGGACCCTGAGCAACCAGCTTCCTCGGATCAGAACCTTTGGAACAAAGGACCCAACAAAGACTGCAGCTGGAACCATCTTCCCAGCCTTCTTCTGCCGGCTAACAGCAGCACCACCAAGTGACTCTTTCCTCCATCCATTCAAGGATCGGTAATGTAACAACTGGGCATAGCTTATCACAGCTGTACAGGCTAAGCAAGACTGTTTGACTTGTTGTATGTGATTTGATGCTGTTTACTGAGTTATTGTTGTGATTGTTGGCAGTTAGGTCATTGATTAGTTGGCTTCACCACAGCTAAGTGTTTAGTTTGCTAATACTGTTCACAAACAGATTCTTGCACACAACTAAACAATCTCTGCACTAATCCAGACCGTTAGCAACACACGTCACATTGACACAGACTCATTAACAAACAGGCTTTCAACAGAGCTGCATCCAAACAGGCATCTCAAAGTTCCCGCTTCTTTTCCTTTGTCTTTGTCCTGACCACACAGTCAGACAAACACCTCCCCTGAAACTGAAGCAGCCTTGATTTGGCCATTTTGGTAGTTCTCTGTTGTCAGCCATTTTGTTTTTGTTTTGCTCTTTGATCACCACACCCGCCTTTGTCTTTCTCTTCTTTCTCTCTCTCTCTCTCTCTCTCTCACACACACACACACACACACACACACACACACACACACACCAAGCTCGTATATAGTTAGTTAGAATTTGTGTGTTTTGGTTTGCTTTGCTAATATGTGAATAAATATAATTCTTTGGAATCATGCCTGCTGTCTGTTTAATGTTGCACAAGAGTGAATGAACAGTCAACCTCTGCTGCGTCAAGAACTCCGAAATCCTTCAGGCGTTACTGTTAATTCTGGTTGTTGTCATTAATTTAATTATTAATCAAACTCCAAATTAATAGTTTAGCCTATTTTATGAGACTGATATCTTTAACTGGCTATCATTTTTCCCTTTACGGGAATGGTGCCCCACGAGGTGATTTAATGTTAATTAAGTCACATTATTTAACATGATTATTAATAATAATCATTAATTATTTCTGATAGCCAATTTAACCCCAACATATTTGGTGCCTCCGTGTGAAGCCTAGTGTGTTGACCCCAACATTTATGGTACCTTCATGTGAGGTAAATATATTTTGACCCCAACATTGTGGTTATTGGGATCTGCGCCAGGTTTCTTGAGTGTTGGGGTGACAGCAGCTGTTTTGAGGGGTGAGGGAACAATTCCAGTGGTGAGGGAAGAATGGATTATGTGCATGATGAGAGGGGCCAGAGAGGGAACGGTGGCTTTAACAAGAGCAGTTGGAAGGGGATCTGACTGGCAGGTTGATGATTTGGATTTTTTGTTCAGACCAGTGGTTTTGAAAACGGAAGGTAGAGCAAATGCTGAGAGTGACTGGGAAGGGGACACAGAGGGGAATAAGGAAGATGAATTGTGAGAGGAGCTGGGAGCAAGTTGCTGATGGATGTTGTGAATATTAGCAGTAAAAAAAGATAGAAGGGTATTACAAAAGACAGTAGAGTACATCTGTGGAGGAAGAGAGTCTGGAGGTTGAGTAATGTTGCTGAGGAGTGAAAACAGGGCCCTTGAGTTGCCGTCGTTTGAGTTGATGAAACCAGAGTTATAGGTGGATTTAGCCTGTGAGATGCAGTCCTTGTAGTGGACAATGTGGTTGTGATATATTTCCTTGTGCACAGTAAGACCAGTCTTATTGTAGAGGCATTCCAGTCGGCGTCCTTTGGATTTAAGTTGTCTGAGAGTGGGAGTGAACCATGGTGAGGAGCGGGTGAAAGTGACAGATCTGGTTTGCCACGCACTTGACAGCTGTAAATAAATCCGGGGGGAGTGGATTCATTAAGTGGAATAAGATCATTGGGCAGTTGCCACGTTTCTGTTAAACAGAGAAAATCAAGCTTATGGTCCGTGATGAGATCCTGTATTAGCTGACCATTGCTCGTGAGCAAGCGGCTGTTTAACAGTCTGAAATTGGTATTGGTGTTATCATGCTTGTGAGATGAGGAGGCAGGGGCACTCAGTTTTATGTAGGAGAGGTTATTTTTATTTACAGCTTTGAAGGTGGACTGAGGGCGGAAGGGTCTGACAGTTACAATGGTGGCAATGGGGAGAGCAGCAGCAGAGGGGTGTAGTGACAGCAGGGGCCTGTAGGGGGAGTAGACGGAGACAGTGGTACACTGAGAAGGCACAGTAGAAGAAGAGGGAGGGACCTGTGTGAGTGGGTGGGAGAGGTGAGTAAACAGTCAGTCAGGTGGGTATGATTGGACAGCGTGCTGCAGGTTGGCTTTTAACATGTAGCTGCCGAGTCTGTTTGGATGGATACCGTCGGGTTTTAACAAGGATTGGTGATTCCAGAACAAGTTGAAATGATCTATGAAGCCTACACTGAGTGCCCTGCAGACAGACTGGAGCCAGGTGTGGAGCTGGAGGACTCTGCTGAACTCTTCTATCCCACAGCCGTGAGGAGAGAGCGGTCCACTGATGAAGATGGATTTGCCGGTGCTGGTTAGGAACTGTAGGAGTTGTCTGAACTGTGATTTGGTCACCTCAGAGTGTCGAAGGGACGAATCATTAATTCCAACGTGAACAATAATCCTGTGGATGGAGGACGGCAATGTGTTCAGCAGATCGGGGAGTTTTTGCAGGATGACAGGGACTGTGGCTCCGGGGAAACAATGTGTTACGGCATTAAAAAAGTGTTTGTGTCATGTTATTGAGTCCCCAATAATTAAAGTTCAGTCAGACAACTCTGGATTGAATTTAGCATTTTTATTGAGCATAAATATTTGCATACTGAAGCAGAGCATGAATAGTTTTAGCATGGCTGAAGCAAGATTGGCGTCAGGCTCTATCTCAATTTATTCATTCCCTGAAAATGATCTGCATGACAGACATTACAGGGAATGAATAGCAGACCCCCAACAGCTTGAGATGCAGAGCCTGAAGCTGCCCAATTATGAGAATGGTGGAGCATCTACCACAGAATCAGTCCTGTCAGTCTATTAAGCCTAAGAGGATAATTACCAGCAAACCCCTTCCCAACAATCCATCAGATACAACCGTAATGTGCCGCTGAACATTTATTGAAGCCGGATTACAGGGCATGAGCACTCATCATTTTTTGAGCCTGCAGAATTTCATTTTTGTTGAAGCAAATATATCTGACGTAAGCAGCCGAAGACCATCGGCACAGAGACTTAACGGAGGGCGTGGGCACGAGCAGCGCTGCAGTTGTAGCTGGCCCAATTTGGAGGGAGGGAGCAGTGTACGCCGCTGGAGACAGTCCACAGCTCAAGCAGAGTTCACGCAGCCTTTCAGAAAACCAAGATCTGGTCATGGCTTGCTGCCATCAATGGTGAAAAGCGGGTCACTCAGAGCGGGAGCAGGTCGGGTTTTCAGGCAGCTCAGCATGGAGGCTAATGGACAGAAAGCAGAATTCATTTTTGCAGTCACCACAGGCGTTCCTTTATTCATCCCATCTGTCTTAGAATGTTTTAAATAAACAGTGAAATGATCAGATTCTAATATTAAATCAGAAAAACAGAGGTCGTGCAGAGGGTTGAAAGAAAGAGACCGAGTGGTGAACTCCCCACACCTCATGAAACCATAAAACGCCTTTAAAAGAACGGCTTCCAACATTTTGTTAACTCCAGGAGTGAACAGCCCAGATCTTAACTTTGAAATCATCCTGTGCACCAAGGAGAAGTGAGAGGTAAGCGTTTATCATAGCCTGGAGGTCGCTCTTTTGAGGCTGTTGAGAAGCAGGCGAATGCTGGGATGTGTTAACAGGCTACAGACTGAAGGATCTTGACAACGAAGATGAAACTGAATGCCGGCTATCATGGCTTTAATGGAGAGAGGCTGCAACTTACGGGACTCAAAAGAGTGGACAATAAATGTGCAAATGAAGGGAATATTGACTGGCAAGGGTGGGCAAGCAAAACGAGCACAGAAAGAAGAGAAGAACCACCAAACAGAATCATAAGTTTTTAATGTGTTCTTTGACAGACCTTTCCTCATGTATTTGGCAGCAGAATTTAGCAGAGAGGGCAGAGGGCCTTTGCATCCTAATCTAGAATGACTTGAGAGAACGGAGGGCAGGGCAGGCCACTGGGCTTGGCGTTTGGACACAAGGTTTTGAATTTCTGAAATCTAAAACGAGAGAGAGCATCAGCTACACTGTTGTCATGACCAGGAATATAGACAGCGCGCATTAAAAAATTACCTGTCATGCATGTCCAGGTGAGGCGTCTGAGAAAACGATTGATTGTGGGCGTCTTGGAGCGCCCTTTGTTAATCATGTTAACAGTAGCTTCATTATCACACGAGACTACAATCTGTTTCCGAGACCATTTGCTGGCCCACAATAAGGAAGCCACAACAATTGGGTACAGTTCCAATAATGATTTGCAGTCTGACGGTAAGTAGAGCATTTCCTCAGGCCAAGCTGCAGAAAACCATTCGCCCTTGAAGAAACCGACAGAGGGAGCGGCGTCTGAAACGCAGTCTCAGGACAAAGAGTGGGGCCGTGGCTAAATGATCCGCAGATAGAGCACGATAAGGCTTGATGTCCGGTGAAGTGTCTGCTTATTAAAGCTAGATCTACGACTGACCAGTCTATCTGTTGATTAAATTTCTGGATGTACATAGCGGATTTAGATGAAAAACTCTTGTGGTACTCGTAGAAAAGAGTCCCTCCGTATGACGTAGCCAAGTCAGAAATAATAGCAAGGTACGTGTCCAGCTCTTGTCTGCGTTCAGGAAAGACTTCACAAATAGTGTCTCTAAAGACGCCAAAAGCCACATTGAACTCAGCTAGTGTCAGTGATTTGACAATCTAGGGTCATTATCCTTTAAAGACAGAGAAGTCGCTGCAGTCCACCATCCGTTTATCTGATGTGTCAGAAACACAAATCAAAATCTTGACCAGATTAACGTCCTGCCCTGCGATAATCTGGTTCCTGAGAGCATCAGGAATAGCCCCAGCTGGGGACAGAAACGGCACACCCGTAGTTGGCGCAGGAACTGCAGTTCCCAGAGTCCTCCGGGGCAAGGACAGCACATCAAGGGTTCCCCGCACGGAGGGAAAGCGGAAGTGGAGCCTGCTGCGGTGGATTCGAGCACAACAAGACGCTTATTCACGCTGATTAAGGAGGATTTAATATCGGACAGAGCCGACAACAGTTCATCATTCGGCTGAACAAACGCCTGAGTGGAAGACAATTTCCCCTTCTTCCGGGAAGTGTAAGTAGACTTCACTGCGCGTTTTTTGGCAGGGGCTTTCCCCGTCTTGCTTTTCGTGGCGGGGCCCTCTGGCTCTGGATCTTCAATCGCACTGGGAACGTGCTCTCGAACAGTTCTTCATGACTGAGGCCTCATGGAGCAGAGACGCCGCCAGGCATACAGAGTCTCGAGGATCCGGATCGTGGGCCAGTTGCTCAGTTGCTTGAGAACCAGGCGAGAGCTGCGACGAGGAGCTGCGGGAAGGGCTCTCTGATCCCCAGAAGGAGAACGTGCTTCGTTGTCGGTGTCCGGGATTTCCAACAACCCGCCTTCGCTTCCGGACTCGGATGAGACGGAGGACATGATGGCAAGGATCAGAGGCCCCAGTAACGTCAAGATGAAAAGCTTCATAGGCAGCACACAGCAGCGGTGGCAGCAGAAACAGCAGCAGAGCAGCAGAGCAGCAGTAGCACCATGCAGCATGCAGCAGCAATAGCACCATGCAGCATGCAGCAGAGCAGCAGTAGCACCATGCAGCATGCAGCAGCAGAGCAGCAAGGAATGATCAGGTAAGCACAGGGGGTTTAAATAGCCCGCCCTATCAGCTGAGGAGAGCATGTGGCTGATTAGCTGATCAGGATTGGCGCACTTGAGTTGTCTGCCTGAACTAGCTCCGCAGGCTTCGCATCATTAGTCGGAGGACAAAGGGGGCGAGGGGATGCTGAATGTGGGGTCTCACGGCTGGATGAGGTGGGAGAAGAGGTCGGTGGAGGAGACTTCACCAGAGGCGATGAAGTGGCTGGAGAGGGACCGACAGAGAGGGGGGCGGGAGCGCTCTGCTGCGCCGGTGTAAACAGCGGCATGGAGCGGAGACACACACACACACACACACACACACACACACACACACACACACACACACAAAATGGCTTATTTTCGGTATAAAAAGTTATTGGAGACTGGATACTTATTTTTTTACCTTTTATAACAGTCAGTTTCAAAGATTAGTGACAGCATTGGTTTTGATGCAGTATTAGTTTTGTGCAACCCTCTACATAGAGTTGTGCATAGAAATCGATTTTCTGGCTGTCATATCATTTGCAGATGCACAACAACCATATCGAAGGAGCCATTTTGTTTTTTTGTATAAGAACTACAAGGCGTTGCATTTTTGAGTTCAGTCGATGACGTAATCGCCACGCGTCTGTCATTAATAGAAATAGGCACAGGTGTGTGAGACCTGTGGACGCTGAGAAGAGAAATTGTTTTTCAGCCGCTACAAGCACTCGTAAATGAAGTGTGTATAGAGCCTTTTGCTTTACGTTATATATTTTTCATTCATTGATACTTGAGCGATGTTTTTTGTAGAATACCTTGATAAGCGCTATTTTTGATGCATGCATGCATACGTATTTTATTTTGTTTGTTGATAGAGCACACTCACACACACACACACACACACACACACACACACACACACACACACACACACACACACACGCACACACACACACACACACACACACACACACACTCATTCACCCCACGTACTCATTTATTCAACTATAAACCAACCCGGACCTTCAAGCAAGTACTCAACCAATGTAAGTAAACAAATGTGGACCTTTAAATGAAGCGTGTTGGAGACTGTGCCTTTAGGCGTCCCTTAAATGAAAGTCAAGACACATATGGTGATGCGCCAGCACCATCTGCTGGAGACACCAGGTTAATTCAAGATCACTCAGGCCTGTGTGTTATTCTCTGCTCGGACTTTGCATTTGTCACCGAAAATAGAAAAATAATGATTACCTGTGTCAGCAGGCTCGTTCGAGATGAATTTCGCCAGGCAGAAAGTGGACAAGAGCCGGCGGCTGCAGCGCGGATTAGGGGAAGAAAAAAAAACCACACGCACCAAAGGACTTATTTTCAATATAAAAGTTATTGGAGGCTGAATATTTATTTTTACCTTTTGTAAGTCTTGGATGTTTCAGACAACATTGGCTTTGATGCAGTATTAGTTTTGTGCAACACAGTAAGCTAGTTTCTGCCTTTTATGTAGCCAGAAACTGTATGGAGGTTGTCAGCATATTAGAGAGAGAGATGGATGCACAGGTGCGCACAGGTGTAGGAGACGCTAATCATCAGAGGCACGGACTAACGTCAGTATTGTAGCCTACAGACTTATATCGTGTGACTATAATATATCAACCCGCTCACATTTTGGATGCATTCAGGTTTCATTATTGTGAAGTGTTTGCTGAATGTCACAGGGAATCATGCTCTCCTGGCTCTCGTCTTGGCTTGATGTCTCCGTGGCTCAACGTGTCTTTGGAGGATATCAGTGGAAACGGCGACTCATTAATGTGACTGATGTCCAGACCAGTATACTGTATCATGATGTTCAAAATCACGTATAAAAGCAAGCACTCTGAAAATAAATACACTCGTAAGGTGCACGGCCAAAAACAGTGACAAAGGGAAAAACGCCAGCGCTCTCAAATGTCCCTTTGGTAAGTTTAATAAACCAGCTTGGATGGCAGTACCAGCACACAGACGTTTCGACAGGAAGTCTTCTTCAGTGTGTACCTATGGTTACGGAAGTAGCGTTTAAGTACGCTCGAAGCAAACAGAGCAGAAATGGGAAAAACTTATGCACATACCTTTGCTGGTTTCTGTGCTTTTCTGTATACGCACTGATCTGATTGGTAATTGAGATTCTGCCCCCTCGTGCACACAGTTTTTACTGTTGTTCACAGTGCCTCTTTGTATGAACAGAGTATATTATGCATATGTATATCTGTTTTCGGTGCATCTAGGCTGCTATTAGCTGTGACATACTTTCGCCTGTGAGTTGGTGCTACATTTTATGGCGGAAGTGTGTAGTGTTTTTCACACTCCTGCTCTGTTTGCTTCGAGCGTACTTAAACGCCACTTCCGTAACCATAGTAACACACTGAAGAAGACTTCCTGTCGAAACGTCTGTGTGCTGGTACTGCCATCCAAGCTGGTTTATTAAACTTACCAAAAGGACATTTGAGAGTGCTGGCGTTTTCCCCCCTTTTTCAGTACCATAATGTTGCAAACAACAGCTTTAGATGAATGAAATACAGACACAAAGTGATCACAATGTTTATTTCCTGGTTAGCTGACAACAGGTTCTCAAAGGCCACGCCCACACCACATCTGTCACCAGTTGATTCACACACCAGTTAATCTTGCACACCGGCTCTTGTCCACTTTCTGCCTGGCGAAATTCATTTCAAACGAGCCTGCTGACACAGGGAATCATTATGTATCATCCATGTCACCTTTTGCACCCCTGAAATGAACTGACAAATAAGATGACGAATCAACCCCTTCTATGATGAAGTTTCTAAAGGTGTGACAGGATCAGATATTTCTTCAATAAACAATATAAAAACTACAGAAATATTCAGTGAAAACATGTTTAAAAACAGAATTTAACACTGATTCATGGCGTCCCGTGGTGACCTTTGACCTGGTGCATCACTGAAGGCCACAGTGTCTTTGTCCATGATGAAGGCAGACAAGACGCCACTGCTCGGCCTGAAATATCAGCTCAACACAAAGCATTTACCAGCAAACCCAGAGGTCTGAGCTAGCAGAGCCTCTGATGCTAACGCTAGCAGCCAGACTGGACCAGGTGTTCAGATTTAGTCAGTCTACCTGTGACGGACAGACAGTTTGGGTGGTCGAGGACAGGGGGACAACTGTGTCCAACATCCAGCAGCTTCACTACGACACGTCTGACAACATTCAATTGAATGATGATTTCTAAACACTTTCACAGCAAAACCTGATGTTTGTGATTAATTCAGATTGATTAATTGTCGGGAACAGAGACACAGAATGATGTGAAGCAGGACGACATGATAACGGTCAAAATTATAATCAGTTATTTTGATCAATATTAAGATCAGCGTAATTTATTGTGATGACTCTTTGATTTTAGGCACATCAACATATTTTCAGTTTCACATTAAAATAAACAGAGCCCTGCTTCACTCTCATGTTGTGCTACGTTCCTGCTGACGTCCAGATCTGACCATCAAAGTGGTGCCATGGCCTCATGGTCATTTAACCGTGGGGAGCCAAAATGGTGACAGTGATGACATGTGATGAGTCGTGCAGCTCTAATATGACCTGTTGATGTCAGACATGATAGATGTGGTACTTCCTGTTTATTAACATGGTTAAATAACTCCACAGTGTGTCAGAGAGTTTTCTGATTGTTTATTGTGGTTAGAAAAATGTTCACTCCAGTAAAATATATAAATCCAACAATCAGACAACCTACGAGCCCCAAAATCATTTAAAGAACTGGATCATATTTGATTTGAAACTAAACTCAGAGTCAGATTGTCGATAGAAGCGTCTGTAAAATCTAGATTTGAGCCAGTGAAGCATTTTATGAGATCCAGCTGTGAGTCCAGACTAAACCTGGTCCAGGACTGTCAGAGTAAAGACCACAGTCCTGGATCAGAGTTCAGACCAGCTCAGTATCATCAGAGTCCAGACTAAACCTGGTCCAGGACTGTCAGAGTAAAGACCACAGTCCTGGATCAGGGTTCAGACCAGCTCAGTATCATCAGAGTCCAGACTAAACCTGGTCCAGGACTGTCAGAGTAAAGACCACAGTCCTGGATCAGGGTTCAGACCAGCTCAGTATCATCAGAGTCCAGACTAAACCTGGTCCAGGACTGTCAGAGTAAAGACCACAGTCCTGGATCAGGGTTCAGACCAGCTCAGTATCAGCAGAGAATCAGGTGTTGCAGCACTGACAGTCATGAAGCAGGTTGAAGCAGCAGCTGCTTTTTATTCCATCTGACAAGCAGCTACAGGTCCAGGATCAGTTACTGGGGACCAGAATCCTTCCTGGATTAAAGAGACGAGGACAGGGTCAACAACAAAGACAGACACCACGTCATTAAAACTGGTCCAAACTGGTGTGAACTGGTTTTAGACTGTGTGTAGTGTTCTGACCTC
The DNA here is from genome assembly GCF_011397635.1 of Epinephelus fuscoguttatus. NCBI lineage: Eukaryota > Metazoa > Chordata > Actinopteri > Perciformes > Serranidae > Epinephelus > Epinephelus fuscoguttatus. The sequence goes on along the minus strand of NC_064774.1, from coordinate 6,696,853 downwards.
GGGCCTTCCTCTTGTAGTAGATGAATCCAGCCAGAGATAAGACCAGACCCAGGATCAGTCCTGAGGCTCCGATGGCAATCTTGTTTCTCTCAGACTCAGGCATGGACGGGTCTGAGGACAGACAGGTGAGCAGACAGACAGGTCAGCAGATATACAGGTGGAGAGACAGACAGGTGAGCAGACAGACAGGTGGAGAGACAGACAGGTGAGCAGGTATTTACCCCAGTCAGTAACCAGAGGTTCTCTCAGGCTGGCGTGTTCCACCACACAGGAGATCTTCTCTCCAGACCTGCTGACACAAAACACATCAGTGATTCTGTTACACTCTCTGAGAAAAACTGGACCTGTAGCTACCTTGATGTGGACCTGGACCTGTAGCTACCTTGATGTGGACCTGGACCTGTAGCTACCTTGATGTGGACCTGGACCTGTAGCTACCTTGATGTGGACCTGGACCTGTAGCTACCTTGATGTGGACCTGGACCTGTAGTTACCTTGATGTGGACCTGGACCTGTAGCTACCTTGATGTGGACCTGGACCTGTAGCTACCTTGATGTGGACCTGGACCTGTAGCTACCTTGATGTGGACCTGGACCTGTAGTTACCTTGATGTGGACCTGGACCTGTAGCTACCTTGATGTGGACCTGGACCTATATCTACTTTGATGTGGACCTGAACCTGTATCTACCTTGATGTGGACCTGGACCTGTAGCTACCTTGATGTGGACCTGGACCTATAGCTACTTTGATGTGGACCTGGACCTGTAGCTACCTTGATGTGGACCTGGACCTGTAGTTACCTTGATGTGGACCTGGACCTGTAGCTGCCTTGATGTGGACCTGGACCTGTAGCTACCTTGATGTGGACCTGGACCTGGAGCTACCTTGATGTGGACCTGGACCTGGAGCTATCTTGATGTGGACCTGGACCTGTAGCTACCTTGATGTGGAACTGTAGCTACCTTGATGTGGACCTGGACCTGTAGCTACCTTGATGTGGACCTGGACCTGTATCTACCTTGATGTGGACCTGGACCTGTAGCTACCTTGATGTGGACCTGGACCTGTAGCTACCTTGATGTGGACCTGGACCTGTAGCTACCTTGATGTGGACCTGGACCTGTAGCTACTTTGATGTGGACCTGGACCTGTAGTTACCTTGATGTGGACCTGGACCTGTATCTACCTTGATGTGGACCTGGACCTGGAGCTATCTTGATGTGGACCTGGACCTGTAGCTACCTTGATGTGGACCTGGACCTGTATCTACCTTGATGTGGACCTGGACCTGTAGCTATCTTGATGTGGACCTGGACCTGTATCTACCTTGATGTGGACCTGGACCTGTAGTTACCTTGATGTGGACCTGGACCTGTAGCTACCTTGATGTGGACCTGGACCTGTAGCTACCTTGATGTGGACCTGGACCTGTAGCTACCTTGATGTGGACCTGGACCTGTATCTACCTTGATGTGGACCTGGACCTGTATCTACCTTGATGTGGACCTGGACCTGTAGCTACCTTGATGTGGACCTGGACCTGTATCTACCTTGATGTGGACCTGGACCTGTATCTACCTTGATGTGGACCTGGACCTGTAGCTACCTTGATGTGGACCTGGACCTGTAGGTGTACTCACCTGGGCGTGTACTCCAGGTGAGAGTGGATCTGGTAGTACCAATCAGCGTCTGCCAGCTCATCAGTGGAAGTGACATCAGAGGTGACTTCCTTTCCGTCTCTGAGCCAGCTGACTTTGATCTTTTTGGGGTAGAAGTCGAAGACGCTGCAGACCAACATGGCTGAATGTTTACCACCAGAGGGCGTCACAGAGTGCAGTCTGACATACGGCTCAGCTGAAACACACATCAGGATGATGATGATGATGATGATGATGACAGTCAGTATGATGAAGCATTGTGATATGATCATTAACCCAGTAACTCTAAAGGGTTCATCAGGATCAGTGGCACCACCTGCAGTGTTTGAGTCACTATCAGCTGTTGCAGTCGTGTTTCATTCTTAAACTAGTCTGAAATCAATGATGCAGTTCTTCAGCAGCTGTGGAGAAACTCATAACAGTGAGACCTGGCGCTCAGACGTTGTCGTCAGGACAGGACAACAAGGTCAAAGTGTTGTTAGCATTGATAGATGAAGTGTGAGGTGAACACATCCAGACTTTATAAAGTCTCAGCAGCCAGTCTGGTGTTGGTTTGATGCAGGGGCGTAGGAATGAGTTCAACATTGGGGGGGACACATATCAGGAACCTGACAGATCCGTAAATTGTTTGAGCAGAAATACGTCATAAATTAACTACACTGCAAAACATTCACAAGTAAATTTTATTCTGCTGAACAGACACATGTGTAAAGGTAAAGGAGAAGACACTGAATGGATGTAATGAACTGATAGATGACATCAGTTCCTGTGTAGTTTTCTGTCACCAACAGAAGTCTTACAGCACTGCACAGTCCTGCATCTAATCATTAGCGTGCCATGTGATTATTCAGTGTCAAACATGTGCTGTGGTGCACTAAAGGTTGAGAAACACTGGCCGAGGCAAAAGAGCCAAAATGTTTTTTCCTCCTGTCACTTGCAAATTGACTTCCTGTCCAGTGAGTCAAGTTTATCCTGATGGACATGACGGACAGCAACATGGTTCAGTCTGGTTTGAGTCATTGTAGACCAGAGCCAAGCTTGAGCCTGCGGAGGACACTGAAACTTCTCTCTGCCTCAGAGGATGAAACAGAGACGACCAAAAGCAACCTGACCTGGGTTTCCACTTGGCCAAATAGTCTCCGTACTCTACAGACAATCCACCAATGATCCCTGCAGCCTCTGCACTGCTGCTAAATGAGTAGTTCAGGTGCAACATAGAAAGCTGCACTGAAAGTGACTCTCTGTTCAACTCGGGTGTTTCTCAATGACTGCAGCATCAGGTCCAGGTCATCAAGTCACCCTGGTTAAATAGCTCACTGAGCTGTGCCTCTACAACATCCAGGACTTTAAAGAATTGGTCCTTGGCACTTTGAGGCTGATGTGCCTCAGCTCCTTCAATGAAGCGTTTTGGGGGCGGTCTGGTCTGTAGAATGGTAATGGGCTTAACGCCTACAGACTGAACCACAGCCGTCGCCTCTTCAAACAGAGCTTTGAAACTTGCCTCATCTCTCTTGAGTGAGGTCCTCACAACGTGGACAGCAGTCCTCATGTCAGCAGTGGTTTCAGTTCTCTTGTGAAAAGAGGTGTTCAGGCGTTCAAGCTCACAAATCACTGGTGAGTCAAGGAGGAGACCCAAAACTGTTTCCTTTCCTAAACTGCCCTGGCAGGCCGTTAGCAGCAGATGCAGTATGTGAGGCACCACATGCCATCTCCTGCAAGCTAGCCAGCACTGACCCACACTGGGACAGAACAGCTGTGATGGCTTTGCCCCGTACCGTCCATCTTGTGGGACAGACGGGTTTATTGCAGTGCATGATGGATTCTCTGCATGTGCTGTTGCTGCGTGGATCAGTAACATTTTTCAGTTGCCTTTTTCCACTTTTTAAATCCAGAAGTGATGAAGGTGGGCAATAAAAACACCCCCCCACTCTGCACTGCATCATCATGTAGCCAGGGAAAGTCCTTGTACCTCCTCTCTTGGACAGAGACAGTTCTGTTAGACAGAACTTGAGTGTCTATGAATTCTGGGTGTGGCTGATATGGCTCTGTCCTCTGTCCTCTGTCCTCAGTGTCTCTCAGCTGTCTGTCCCTGCTCTGAGACTGCACTTACTACAAGCAAACAATCCCATTTTAAGCTTGTAAAATATGTACTGTTACATGTTACTGTGTCTTTGTGTTCTAGTGCAGCTGAGTGCAGGAGGCGTCAGTGAATCTATCAGCAGTCACTGTACGGTGTGTGTTTCTGTATTTTCACATATACTCAGTCAGAAGTCAGAGAGACGTCCCTTCTTCTGCTGACATCACAGAACTGTGTGAAAAGCTGCTTGAAAACAAATTCAAAGGGGATTCAGAGGAAACTGGCACTGAACAGGCAGCAACTTGACATCAGTCCACACCTGGTCTCCTCTCTGGTTCCATCACATGTTATTTTACACTAGTTCGCTATTTATCTCTACTCTCTGTTGTTCAACTCATGTTATGTTTTATATGCCATTCACTGCATGACCTACATGACTCTCTGAGGTGCTGCCTCGCCCTCTCTAACGTCAGTTGCCAGCTGAACTTCATCTGATCTCTGACATGAAAGCAGCTGACATGAATAAGGTGTAGGTATAAAAATACTGTTGGGAGAGCCCAGAACAAGAGAAAATCACACAGACAGACTAACTCCTTTCTGGATATTGGAAGTGTGTACTGGTTTTCAAGTTACATGGGTTAATAGAACAATCATGTTGTGTTGACGTTGTGTTGCACTTTCAAAATAAAAGCAAGTGAGTTAAAGATTTCACGTTGCCTCCACCCCCCCAGTTCCTACGCCCTTGGTCTGATGCATTAGATGTTTCAGGTCAGCTGGTCAGCTCTGTAGCAGCAGGTTAGACACAGAAGTGACGTTTCTAAAGATGTGAATTCTTATTTTCTTACTTTTGAAATAAATCACCTGGCTCCAGTCAACTTTATAAAGCTCAATATTACAAATCACACATCATTAACTCATCAACTCATGTTGTATCAGTAGGTGCATCAGCTGTAGTATGAGTAGTTGCAGTAGCAGAGTTTTACCAGCAGGTGGAGATACAGACTGTAGTCTGGTGTGTTTAAAGGAAATGAAAGTGATATTTTACTTCTGACTGTATCATTTAAAACAAACTGTGTCAGAGGCGTGTCATGTCAAATATGACATGTTTCCACTGGTCATGATGATCAGAAGGAACAACATTCAGCCTTTACATAAATTATATGTCAATAAACAAGTGGAGCGTGACGCTGTGTTTGAGGCGTGTCATGTCAAATATGACATGTTTCCACTGGTCATGATGATCAGAAGGAACAACATTCAGCCTTTACATAAATTATATGTCAATAAACAAGTGGAGCGTGACGCTGTGTTTGAGGCGTGTCATGTCAAATATGACATGTTTCCACTGGTCATGGTGATCAGAAGGAACGACATTCAGCCTTTACATAAATTATATGTCAATAAACAAGTGGAGCGTGACGCTGTGTTTGAGGCGTGTCATGTCAAATATGACATGTTTCCACTGGTCATGGTGATCAGAAGGAACAACATTCAGCCTTTACATAAATTATATGTCAATAAACAAGTGGAGCGTGACGCTGTGTTTGAGGCGTGTCATGTCAAATATGACATGTTTCCACTGGTCATGGTGATCAGAAGGAACAACATTCAGCCTTTACATAAATTATATGTCAATAAACAAGTGGAGCGTGACGCTGTGTTTGAGGTGTCTCATGTCAAATATGACATGTTTCCACTGGTCATGGTGATCAGAAGGAACGACATTCAGCCTTTACATAAATTATATGTCGATAAACAAGTGGAGCGTGACGCTGTGTTTGAGGTGTGTCATGTCAAATATGACATGTTTCCACTGGTCATGGTGATCAGAAGGAACAACATTCAGCCTTTACATAAATTATATGTCAATAAACATATGTGTGTTTGAGGCGTGTCATGTCAAATATGACATGTTTCCACTGGTCATGGTGATCAGAAGGAACAACATTCAGCCTTTACATAAATTATATGTCAATAAACAAGTGGAGCGTGACGCTGTGTTTGAGGCGTGTCATGTCAAATATGACATGTTTCCACTGGTCATGGTGATCAGAAGGAACAACATTCAGCCTTTACATAAATTATATGTCAATAAACAAGTGGAGCGTGACGCTGTGTTTGAGGTGTGTCATGTCAAATATGACATGTTTCCACTGGTCATGGTGATCAGAAGGAACAACATTCAGCCTTTACATAAATTATATGTCAATAAACATATGTGTGTTTGAGGCGTGTCATGTCAAATATGACATGTTTCCACTGGTCATGGTGATCAGAAGGAACAACATTCAGCCTTTACATAAATTATATGTCAATAAACAAGTGGAGCGTGACGCTGTGTTTGAGGCGTGTCATGTCAAATATGACATGTTTCCACTGGTCATGGTGATCAGAAGGAACAACATTCAGCCTTTACATAAATTATATGTCAATAAACAAGTGGAGCGTGACGCTGTGTTTGAGGTGTGTCATGTCAAATATGACATGTTTCCACTGGTCATGGTGATCAGAAGGAACAACATTCAGCCTTTACATAAATTATATGTCAATAAACAAGTGGAGCGTGACGCTGTGTTTGAGGCGTGTCATGTCAAATATGACATGTTTCCACTGGTCATGGTGATCAGAAGGAACAACATTCAGCCTTTACATAAATTATATGTCAATAAACAAGTGGAGCGTGACGCTGTGTTTGAGGTGTGTCATGTCAAATATGACATGTTTCCACTGGTCATGGTGATCAGAAGGAACAACATTCAGCCTTTCCATAAATTATATGTCAATAAACAAGTGGAGCGTGACGCTGTGTTTGAGGCGTGTCATGTCAAATATGACATGTTTCCACTGGTCATGGTGATCAGAAGGAACAACATTCAGCCTTTACATAAATTATATGTCAATAAACATATGTGTGTTTGAGGCGTGTCATGTCAAATATGACATGTTTCCACTGGTCATGGTGATCAGAAGGAACAACATTCAGCCTTTACATAAATTATATGTCAATAAACAAGTGGAGCGTGACGCTGTGTTTGAGGTGTGTCATGTCAAATATGACATGTTTCCACTGGTCATGGTGATCAGAAGGAACAACATTCAGCCTTTACATAAATTATATGTCGATAAACAAGTGGAGCGTGACGCTGTGTTTGAGGCGTGTCATGTCAAATATGACATGTTTCCACTGGTCATGGTGATCAGAAGGAACAACATTCAGCCTTTACATAAATTATATGTCAATAAACAAGTGGAGCGTGGCGCTGTGTTTGAGGTGTGTCATGTCAAATATGACATGTTTCCACTGGTCATGGTGATCAGAAGGAACAACATTCAGCCTTTACATAAATTATATGTCAATAAACAAGTGGAGCGTGGCGCTGTGTCAGAGGCGTGACATGTCAAATATGACATGTTTCCACTGGTCATGGTGATCAGAAGGAACAACATTCAGCCTTTACATAAATTATATGTCAATAAACAAGTGGAGCGTGACGCTGTGTTTGAGGCGTGTCATGTCAAATATGACATGTTTCCACTGGTCATGATGATCAGAAGGAACAACATTCAGCCTTTACATAAATTATATGTCAATAAACAAGTGGAGCGTGACACTGTGTTTGAGGCGTGTCATGTCAAATATGACATGTTTCCACTGGTCATGGTGATCAGAAGGAACAACATTCAGCCTTTACATAAATTATATGTCAATAAACAAGTGGAGCGTGACACTGTGTTTGAGGCGTGTCATGTCAAATATGACATGTTTCCACTGGTCATGGTGATCAGAAGGAACAACATTCAGCCTTTACATAAATTATATGTCAATAAACATATGTGTGTTTGAGGCGTGTCATGTCAAATATGACATGTTTCCACTGGTCATGGTGATCAGAAGGAACAACATTCAGCCTTTACATAAATTATATGTCAATAAACAAGTGGAGCGTGACGCTGTGTTTGAGGCGTGTCATGTCAAATATGACATGTTTCCACTGGTCATGGTGATCAGAAGGAACAACATTCAGCCTTTACATAAATTATATGTCAATAAACAAGTGGAGCGTGGCGCTGTGTTTGAGGTGTGTCATGTCAAATATGACATGTTTCCACTGGTCATGGTGATCAGAAGGAACAACATTCAGCCTTTACATAAATTATATGTCAATAAACAAGTGGAGCGTGACGCTGTGTTTGAGGCGTGTCATGTCAAATATGACATGTTTCCACTGGTCATGGTGATCAGAAGGAACAACATTCAGCCTTTACATAAATTATATGTCAATAAACAAGTGGAGCGTGACGCTGTGTTTGAGGTGTGTCATGTCAAATATGACATGTTTCCACTGGTCATGGTGATCAGAAGGAACAACATTCAGCCTTTACATAAATTATATGTCAATAAACAAGTGGAGCGTGACGCTGTGTTTGAGGCGTGTCATGTCAAATATGACATGTTTCCACTGGTCATGGTGATCAGAAGGAACGACATTCAGCCTTTACATAAATTATATGTCAATAAACAAGTGGAGCGTGACTGTGTTTGAGGCGTGACATGTCAAATATGACATGTTTCCACTGGTCATGGTGATCAGAAGGAACAACATTCAGCCTTTACATAAATTATATGTCAATAAACAAGTGGAGCGTGACGCTGTGTTTGAGGCGTGTCATGTCAAATATGACATGTTTCCACTGGTCATGGTGATCAGAAGGAACAACATTCAGCCTTTACATAAATTATATGTCAATAAACAAGTGGAGCGTGACGCTGTGTTTGAGGCGTCTTCAGCAGTTTAAACTGTTTATCAGATAAACAAATCTGTACCTGTCAGTCAGGTGAATCAGTAGAGGTGATGTAGATTCACTCACTGTGGTAATGAATGAATTAATGACATGATGGTGTTAATGATGATGATGATGGTGATGAAGGTGTGGATGTTACAGAAACACAGACTCACCTGACTTAGTCAGAGCAGCCTGGTAGAAAATCCCAACGTGGTTCACACAGTACCTCTCCTTCTCAGCTCTCATCTGAGCCAGTATTGAAGGATCATTGTTCCAGTACTCAGCGTTCTTCACACCGTACTCAGTGTATCCAACAAACTTCCCCACACTGCTGCTGAACCTGATGATCTCCAGCTTGTTGTAGTAATAAGACCTGATGTACTCGATGTCCTTTGGATCAGTGGAGTTAAACACACAGCGGTTCATAAAATAACTCCGAAATCCATCTGAGGAACAAAAACAGTTTGACTCATTGTGTAACTGCAGCTTCACATCACTGTATGAACAGTACCAAGTCTGTATTGATCTGTGATCAGTATATTGATGAGTGTATTGATGAGTGATCAGTGTATTGATGAGTGTGTTGATCAGTGATCAGTGTATTGATGAGTGATCAGTGTATTGATGAGTGTGTTGATCAGTGATCAGTGTATTGATGAGTGATCAGTGTGTTGATGAGTGTGTTGATGAGTGATCAGTGTGTTGATGAGTGTGTTGATCAGTGTATTGATGAGTGATCAGTGTATTGATGAGTGTGTTGATCAGTGATCAGTGTGTTGATCAGTAATCAGTGTGTTGATCAGTGATCAGTGTGTTGATGAGTGTGTTGATGAGTGTGTTGATCAGTGATCAGTGTATTGATGAGTGTATTGATCAGTGATCAGTGTATTGATGAGTGTATTGATGAGTGTATTGATCAGTGTGTTGATGAGTGTATTGATCAGTGTATTGATGAGTGTATTGATGAGTGATCAGTGTATTGATCAGTGTATTGATGAGTGTGTTGATGAGTGTATTGATGAGTGATCAGTGTATTGATGAGTGTATTGATGAGTGTATTGATGAGTGATCAGTGTATTGATGAGTGTATTGATGAGTGTGTTGATGAGTGTATTGATGAGTGATCAGTGTATTGATGAGTGTGTTGATGAGTGTATTGATCGGTGTATTGATGAGTGTATTGATGAGTGATCAGTGTGTTGATGAGTGATCAGTGTATTGATGAGTGTGTTGATCAGTGATCAGTGTATTGATGAGTGATCAGTGTATTGATGAGTGTGTTGATGAGTGTGTTGGTCGTACCTGCTGTGTAGAGGCTGATGAAGAGGAGGGAGAAGCTGAGAAAGGATGAAGCCATGTTCCTCTGTTCACCGGACAAACACTGACACAGTCTCACTGAGAGCTGCTCTAAATACCAGAGGGCGTGATGACGTCATCATCATCAGCTGTTGCCAGGCAGACAGTTCACAGTAAAGTCTGCTGCTGGAGCTCACACACACACACACACACACACACACACACACACACACACACACACACACACACACACACACAGTCACACACACACACACACACACACACACACACACACACAGTCACAGTCACACACACACACACACACACACACACACACACACAGTCACAGTCACACTGCAGACTGTCAGAGATCTGAAGTTCTGTATTGGTCATTTATCTCCAGTCTTTGTTTCACATTCAGAGTTATCAGATAATCTGTGACATGTATGTGTCTTTTAATATTCTGGGGCCATAGATGTTTCATCAGTCATCAATAAAAGTAATGTACACACACAGCTGAGAACACACACAGAGTGGTAGTCATGATACAATCTGATGATGCTTTATTAGTTAATTATTGAAATACTGGATTTCTTAAATATGAAACAAAAGATGGTAACACTTTACAATAAGGTACACAAAATTAGAGTAGTTACTGAGGAACTGATGATGAACTAATGATGAACTAACTATTAGTTAATGGTCAGTTCTTCATTTAACTCCTGATCAAATTTCAGAGGAGTAACTACTGAGGAACTAATGAGGAACTAACTATTAGTTAATCATTACCTGCCCTTTTTGATGTCTCACTTTACTTTAGGGTAGGCTACACAAAAAGAGTAACTAATGATTAGGTAATGCTTCAGTACTCATTACCAACTCATTTTGATGTCTCACTTTACTTTAGGGTACACAAAAAAGGTAGGTAATGATTAAGTAATAGTTAGTTCATCATTCATTCCAAATTTTCGGTCAATTGAGCATGTTGAATCAGCGGCAGAGCTTGTCGGTGAGAGAGATCACTCTGATTGGCTGTTCAGGTTTTATTTCCTCGCCCCTGTAGCGAGTGAATCTGCCTGTAGTGAAACCGGGGCTAACCGGTGCTTCCTCCTCAGGCTCCACTTCACTCAGCTGCCCCACAGACCCGCTGCTTCTTCCCACTTTAACCTGAATAACAAACCGGAGCTAGCTGGGAGCGGCTAGCGGAGCGTTAGCCGCAGCATGACCGGAGGGAAGCACAGCCAGTTAGCCTCCGCTAGTCTCTGAGCTAGCCCCGGCTCTCCGTTTGGATCCAACCGGAGCACCGAGCCCTGGTTTGTTATTCAGGTTAAAGTGGGAAGAAGCAGCTGAGTGAAGTGGAGCCTGCGGAGGAAACACCGGGACCGTCTGGATGTAATAGTCCGTGGAGGTGCTGCGGTGCTCGGCTGCACAGATAGGAAACCCCTCGGCTGACAGGATGTACCACTCTCTCACTCCGCTCTCTCTCACGCAGGCGCAGAACGTACGTGCTACTTGGCCGTCGGATGTAGTCTTCTTTTTTTCCCCACAACTTTATTTAAGACAGGAAGTTTACAGAATGCAGATCTTCAACATTACACATATATGTCATATATCACATATGCCAGGGGGGATAAGAGTTTACAAGAAAATATTAAAAATATAAAATGTTTTCTATGTCTAAACTTACATTTGTGAATGTGAAATCTTGCCAAAAGTTAATAATAAATGGGTTTTGCCGTATTTCTGTTAAATTCAAAAAGTCCAAACAGCACGTCCCTCAAAACAGCTTAAATTATTTTTTAATATTGTTCACAATAAAATTACAAACATCACTCCAGGGTCTTTTGACAATGGGGCAGTGCCAAAATAAATGAGTAACAGTTTCAAGCGTTGGGTGTAGTCTTTGTAGTGCGTTCAAATGCAACTGACACAGGGTGACGTGAGGCGACGTAGACGACTGAATCGCTGCTAGTTCTTTGAATCGGTTTGGTGTGTCCGCACCTTGTACAGAATAACATGGATGATCATATTAATGTGTATGTGGTCTGAAAATAATTAATAAACCTCTTCTCAAGAATCCTGCTGTCTGATTATTTTATTTGTTAAGGAACTAATTGTAAAGAAGATGATGAAGTAATGAAGGACTACTCATTATGTGTCACTTTACTTTAGGACATAAAAAGTTTAACTAATGGACGGTTTATTGAGTAATGATTCTGCACTGATGAAGTAACTAGTTCACTAATTATTAAGTCGTGATTAACCCCTCTATGAAATTTGATCATGAGTTAATGAAGAACTGACCATTAACCAATAGTTAGTTCCTCATTAGTTCCTCAGTAACTACTCTTTTGTTCCTCATTAGTTCCTCATTAGTTCCCCAGTAACTACTCTAATTTTGTGTAGCTTAGTTCCTCAGTAACTACTCATTCGTTCCTCATTAGTTCCTCATTAGTTACTCATTCGTTCCTCATTCATTCCTCATTAGTTCCTCATTAGTTCCTCATTAGTTCATCAGTAACTACTCTAATTTTGTGTACCGTAGTTCCTCAGTAACTACTCATTAGTTCCTCATTAGTTCCCCAGTAACTACTCTAATTTTGTGTAGCTTAGTTCCTCAGTAACTACTCATTTGTTCATCATTAGTTCCTCATTAGTTCCTCAGTAACTACTCTAATTTTGTGTACCGTAGTTCCTCAGTAACTACTCATTAGTTCCTCATTAGTTACTTATTCGTTCCTCATTAGTTCCTCATTCATTACTCATTAGTTCCTCATTAGTTCCTCAGTAACTACTTTAATTTTGTGTACCTTATTGTAAAGTGTCACCCAAAAAAAATGTTGCCAAAATAATTTGAAACCAAAATCAATTCAGTTTAATTCAGTTCAATGCCTTTAATGTCACTGCACAGCAGTACAATGACATGTTGTAGTCTCTGGGCTATTACACATAAAAACAGCAAGAGACAATAATAATAACAATAACCAGCAACTGTGAGACACATTTAATACACTGTGGGTAAAAGTCGAATATATAATGCAGCAATAAATAAATAAATGATATAAATCAGTGCAGTGTGATGAGAGCAGCAGCAGTGTAGGCTGATCTGCACATCTGGCCCAGCCAAGGAGCACACACACTATGCTCTATTGTATATTGAATTAATATGAATTAATTATCTTATTAGCACTCAGATCAAAACTGTTGAGGAGTCTGTAAGTGTGAGATCTCATAGAGCTGTGTCACCTTCCAGAGGGCAGCAGTGTGACATGTTGGGGTCCTTAATTATGTTTGTGACCCTACAGAAACAGCTGCTATGGTACAAGTCCTCAAGTGCTGCAACTGCGTACCAGTCATGTTCTGGGCTGACTTGGTGACCCTCTGGAGAGCCTTCTTTTCAGCAGCCGTGCAGCTGGAAACCCACACTAACATGTCGTATGTCAGGACGCTCTATGGGCAGACTGGTCTCTGCTCTGTATCAGTCCGACCACAGTGGTGTCGTCTGCAAACTTAATGATGGTGTTTTGCTGTGTTGGTGTACAGTCACGTGTGTAGAGGGCAAACCGGACTCAGCACACAGCCCTGCGGGGCCCGGGTGGGGGGGGTGAGAGAGCTACTGGTCTGAAGTCACTGAGGCTGTTGATGGATGTTTTTTGGGGACAGGGACTATAGTGGCAGATTGAAAGCATTTGGGGACAGTTCATGCAGACAGACAGGGGTTAAAGATTTTGCTGAATACCTCTGCCAGCTGGTCGCTGCAGTCTCTAATGCCCTCCTGGGCTGCCATCAGGACCAGCAGCTCTCCTGGAGTTAACACCTCAGAGCACCCTCCTGACGTCCTCTGTGCTCACCACTGCTCCTTCACTTTGAAAGGGGTCAGTTGAGGTGGTTCAACATCTGATCAGGATCCTCCTGGGCGCCTCCTGCTGGAGGTGTTTTGGGCACGTCCCACTGGTAGGAGGCTCCGGGGCAGACCCAGAACACACTGGAGGGATGATATATCTCATCTGGTCTGGGAACGACTCAGGGTCCTCCAGGAGGAGCTGGAGAGTGTGGCTGAGGAGAGAGATGTCTGGGGTGCTTTGCTCAGCCTGCTGCCCCCGAGACCTGGCCCCGGATAAGAGGCTGAAAATGGATGGATGGATGATGGATGGATGATGGATGGATGAATGGATGGATGGGTGGATGGATGGATAGATGGATGGATGAATGGATGGATGGATGGATGGATGGATGGATGGATGGATGAATGGATGGATGGATGGATGGATGGGTGGATGGATGGATGGATGGATGGATGGATGGGTGGATGGATGGATAGATGGATGGATGGATGGATGGATGGATGGATAGATGGATGGATTAAAAGAAGTTAAAAAAGCAAAGAAAGTTCGCTCCTTGGTATAACTGTCAAACCCGTAAGTTAAAACAAATATCACAAAAATTTGAAAGGAATTGGCGATTAACCAAACTGGAAGAATCTCGTTTAATCTGGACAGACAGTCTCAAAACTTATAAGAGGGGCCTCCGCAATGCCAGAGCAAACTATTACTCAGCATTAATAGAAGACAATAAGAACAACCCCAGGTTTCTTTTCAGCACTGTAGCCAGGCTGACTGAGAGTCAGAGCTCTATTGAGCCTTGTATTCCTTTAGCCCTTAGCAGTAATGATTTTATGAGCTTTTTTAATGACAAAATTCTAACTATTAGAGGCAAAATTCATGACCTCCTGCCCTCAGATAGTACCTATCTAACCTCAAACACAGCTGTAAGACCTAATATATATTTAGATTGCTTCTCCCCAATTTCTCTTCAAGAATTGACTGCAGTGATTTCTTCATCCAAATCATCAACATGTCTCTTAGACCCCATCCCAACTAGGCTACTTAAGGAGGTCTTTCCTTTAGTTAACACTCATATATTAGATATGATCAATATATCCTTATTAACAGGCTATGTACCACAGTCTTTTAAGGTAGCTGTAATTAAACCTCTACTAAAAAAGTCCACCCTGGATCCAGAGGTGTTAGCCAACTATAGACCAATATCTAATCTTCCCTTTATGTCAAAGATCCTTGAGAAAGTAGTCGCAGACCAGCTGTGTGATTTTCTCCATGATAATAATTTATTTGAGGAATTTCAGTCAGGATTTAGAGTGCATCATAGCACTGAGACAGCACTAGTTAAAATTACAAATGACCTTCTGATTGCTTCAGACAAAGGACTTGTCTCTGTACTTGTTTTATTAGATCTTAGTGCGGCGTTTGACACAATTGACCATCAAATTCTGCTGCAGAGACTGGAACACTTAATTGGCCTAAAAGGTTCAGCACTAAGCTGGTTTAAATCTTATTTATCTGATCGTTTTCAGTTTGTTGACGTTCGTAATGAATCATCCTTACGTACCAAAGTTTGTTTTGGAGTTCCGCAAGGTTCTGTGCTCGGACCAATCCTATTTACTCTATATATGCTTCCTTTAGGTAACATCATTAGAAATCACTCTATAAATTTCCATTGTTATGCGGATGATACTCAGTTGTATTTATCGATGAAGCCAGAAGAAACTAATCAATTAGCTAAACTCCATAACTGCCTTAAAGACATAAAAAATTGGATGAGCACCAATTTGTGCTGCTGCCGTGGTCCTGCCAGATGCCTCCTGCTGCTGCTGCTGCCATCATTAGTCATTAGTCATACTTCTTCTGTTATTATACACATATGACTATTGTCACACATGTATACTGCCAGGTATTAATACATACTTTCAACATATTGTACCGCAGTAGCCAGAACTATAACTATAATATTATTACTTTCATTAATGTTGTTGTAAGCTACTGTCATTACCTGCATCTCTCTCTCTCTCTCTCTCTCTCTCTCTGTCAATTCAATTCAATTCAATTCAAATTTGCTTTATTGACATGAAAGTTATAATAACAATATTGTCAAAGCACTTAGAGAATTAATAACATAAAATAAAATAAGTGTAAAAATAGTATAACAACAATAATAGTAATAGTATTAGTAGTAAAAGTAGTAGTAAATAATAGTAATAATAAATAATAACAAGTGATATATAAAATTTAACATTAAACTATATACATGTATGTGTGTCTGAGGGTTGAAGTGTTACATTGTGTGTGTGTGTGTGTGTGTGTGTGTGTGTGTGTGTTCATGTGTGTGTGTGTGTGTGTGTGTGTGTGTGTGTGTGTGTGTGTGTGTATTAGTTGTGTATCTCAGTGTCAACTGGTCGTTCTCAGCCTGGTAGCTCGTTACAGCAGCAGATGAATTTTGCTGCAGTCGTTAAACATTTGGGGATTTCTCCCAGTAAATAAGGGAGTTTCTCTGTGTCTGTTTTAAATTCAAATTCGGGGCATGTTTGTGTTATATGTGTGAAATATTTGTTTCTTAACGTTTGATATTTTGGACATGAGGTGAGGAAGTGGAGCTCTGTCTCTACCTGTCCTCTGTCACACTGGGAGCAGAGTCTGTCCTCCTCTGGCAGCCAGTTCTGTCTGTGGCGACCTGTTTCTATGGCAAGACTGTGTCCACTGAGTCTGTACATAGCCAACACTTTCCTCACTGAAGCACTTTGGATTGTGCTCAGATAATTTGCTAACGTGTATTCTCTTTTTAGGGCCAGATAACATTGTAATTTACTCGTTTTGGTTGTTTCTTTCCAATATGTAATGTATTTTTCTTTCTGATGGTTTATCATTTGGTTGGGTCTGATTGGGTTGGTGTTTTGGTCTGCAGAGAGCCTCAGGACCAGCCGGCCGAGGGGACTCTTCTCTGGGCAGCTGAGGGCTTTGTGATGGTATGTCTGTGGGTGACTTGACTTCAGGTGGTTGTAAAATTTAATTGATCTCTTTGTATTTTTAAAATAAGGGGTATTGAGTTCTGCTCTGCAGGCGTTGTTTGGGGTCTTTCTCTGGACCTGTAGGATGTTCTTACAGAACTCAGTGTGGAAACTTTCTATGACTGTTTTGTCCCATTTGTCGAAATTTTGATTTAATTTAGGACCCCAGATTTCACTTCCATACAGGAGAATTGGTTCAATTACAAATTGGAATATTTTTAGCCAGATTCGAATTGGAATGTTTGTTTTTATATTTCTTTTATGGCGCAGAAAGCTCTTCTGGCTTTGTCTCTCAGATCCTTCACAGCCATGTTGGTGTTTCCTGTGTATGTGATGTTTAGGCCGAGGTATGTGTAGTTTTTTGTCTGTTGTAATTTAGTGTTGTCCAAATAGAAATTGTGTGTGTTCATTAGATTTGTGCATTGCTTTTGAAAGATCATTATCTTTGTTTTTGTGGTATTTACAGTCAGGGCCCAGGTCTGACAGAAGTCCTGCAGGATGTTCAGGTGCTGTTGCAAACCCTCTTTAGTGGGTGAGAGCAGCACTAAGTCGCCTGCATATAGGAGACTTTTGACCTCTGTGTCTTTCAGGATGAGGCCAGGTGCTGTGGACCGATCTAATTGGTTTGCTAATTCATTGATATATAAATTAAAGAGGATGGGACTGAGGTTGCATCCTTGTCTGACCCCCCGGCCCTGGGAGAAGAAGGCTGTTTGTTTGTCTCCAATTTTTATGGCATATCTGCTTTTTGTATACATATCTTTGATGAAATCGTATGTTTTCCCCCCAATTCCACTTTCAAGGAGCCTGTAGAAAAGACCCACGTGCCAGATGGAGTCAAAGGCCTTTCTGAAATCAACAAAACAGGCGTAGACCTTTCTTTTCTTTACATTTAATTCTTGGTCAATTAAGGTGTGGAGAGTAAATATGTGGTCAGTTGTGCGGGAATTTGGCAAAAATCCAATTTGGCATTTATGTAAAACATTATGTTCAGAAAGAAAATTTACTATTCGTTTATTAATGATGTTACAAAATATTTTTCCCAGGTTACTAGTGACACAGATCCGGGTAGTTATTTGGGTCATATTTATCCCAGATTTATGAATTGGAGTTATTAAACCTTTGTTCCAGATGTCTGGAAAAGTGCCAACTGATATAATTATGTTGAATAGTTTGAGAATCGCCGATTTAATTTTATTGTTTGAGTATTTGATCATTTCGTTTAATATTCCATCGACTCCACAGCTCTTTTTTGTTTTGACGGATTGGATGGTTTCTGTGAGTTCTTGTTCTGTTATTGGGTAATCTAGGGGGTTTTGGTTTTTCTTTAGCGCAGATTCCAGGGTTTTCCATTTATTGTAGATATTGTTTTGATCATTATTTTTTGTGATATTACTATACAGATCTCTGAAGTGATTAGTCCAGGTATTGCCATCTTGAAGTGCCAGTTCATCTTTCTGGTTTTTGTTTATGGTGTTCCATTTCTCCCAGAACTGGTTGGACTCTAAGGATTCCTCGATTTCACAGAGCTGGTTCTTGGTGTGCTGTTCTTTCTTTGTTTTTAGGGTATATTTGTATTGTTTCAGAACATCATCATACTGAAGGCGTATGTTCTGGTTATCTGGATCTCTGTGTTTTTGATTGGATAATCTTCTTAAAGTTTTTCTCAAGTTTTTGCATTCGATGTCAAACCATTTGTTGTTGTTTATTTGTTTATGTTTTTGTTCGGAGATTTTCAAATTAGATAATAAAGCCAAATGATGAAAAATTGAATTGATTTTGTTCACAGCAAAGTTTACACCAATGTTATTATGAGGAAACATTTCAGACAGAAATAAATGAATTAAACTCTGTATTTGCTGATTTTCCAGCGCCTCCTGGTACTTCCCTACACTGTCTGGTTTCCATCTGAATGAGTGTGTGCAGTTATAAAGCTGACATGGTCGGGGACTGTGTTGTTGGATGGTGCCCTTTTCAGATAGATTGTGATCTTGCTGTGGTCTGAGAGGGGTGTGAGGGGGCTGACTGTGAAGGCTCTGAGAGACACTGGGTGTAGATCTGTGATGAAGTAGTCTACTGTGCTACTGCCCAGAGCTGAACTATAAGTGTAGCGACCCAGAGAGTCCCCTCGCAGCCGGCCGTTGACTATGTACAGACCCAGTGCACGACAGAGCTGCAGAAGCTGGATGCCACTTGTATTTGTGACTTTATCAAAGCTCTTTCTGGTTGGGCATTCAGGGAGGGGGGAGTATATCCCTCCAGGTAAATGTTTGTCTCCTGGGTGTTCAGAGTGTCTGCTCTTTCCCCTGTTCGAGCATTCAAGTCTCCACAGATCAGAATATTTCCCATGCTTTTATAATGGTTAATATCTTCCTCAAGGATAGAAAAACATCAGGGTTATAGTATGGGGATTCTGATGGTGGGATGTAGACTGCACACATGTAGACATGTTGCTCAACACAAAGCATCTTTTGTTAATTTTCAGCCAAATATATGATTCTACTTTTTAATTATTTCTAATGAGTGAATGAGTTCTGATTTATACCATATAATCATGCCTCCTGAGTCTCTTCCTGTGTGATTGTGGGATTTTTGTTGATGGGATAATAATCTCATTGTATTTTTGAGGACGACCAGTGGAAACGTCTTCTCTGCACCATGTCTCCTGTAAGACAATGATGTCAGAGTCTTTTAACTCTCTAATAAAGTCAGAGTTTCTGCTTTTAGACCAAAAGCAGAAGTTCTGAGACCTTGAATGTTCCAACATGTTATTGTGAGTGACTTCATCTGTAATTGTGATCTGTTAAAAAAAAAGCATAAGATGAACACTGAAAGAAAAGAAAAATCATGTGTAGATAAATAAAAGGAGCGAAATAATATATAAGTGAACTGATAATATGTGGTTTGAAATATTGTTAGGAATTGTTGTTTTCTAACAAACCACTTAAAAAAAAAAAAAATCTAAACATCATGTTTAACAGTTAACTATTATTTGATCATTAAGCTCTCTGCTCTTCTAACAATCAATTTAAAAATCTAAACATCATGTTTAACTATTATTTGCTCATTAAGCTCTGGGCTCTTCTACCACGTCCCTATGAGGCGAGAGCATAGCAAGTTTAACATGTGTTGTATGTCCCTGATGTCACCAGAGGAGGGAGGCCGATGCTCCTCTCACAGCTGCAGCGTAGCTCCGTCCGATGTTCTGCTGCTCTTGTAGTCTCGTCTCTGCTGTTGGGAGGGGTGCAGGACCTCCAGGCAGGGTGGTTCTCCGGCTGGGTATTGGAGGTCTGTGTTGGATCAGCTGTGGTGTAGGCTGCTCGTTGTGATGGTGGTGATGCGGCGGGTGTCGTGGGCCGGCCATTCTCTCTGATGCTCTGGGGTGAGTGTATCGTGGGGGTCTGGGTGGTCTGGAGGGTTGAAGAGATCTTGATGGTCTGCGTGGGATCTGCGCTGTGCGGTTGTTCCTTGGGGTATCTGTAGGGTTCCTGCTGAGGGCAACGTCTTTCAGGGTCTTGGCAAAGATGGGGACTGCTTCTTTGTGCAAATGGACGTTGTCATAAAGGCAGTCCAGGTCTAGAGTTGGATGTTGAGCCAAGAAGACGTTGGTTTTGAGTGCAGTCCCTGGAGAGGCTGAAGTTCACTCTGTCTATGGTGCGGGGGTGGAAGTCTCTCCTCTGCAGCAGTGTGGAGATGACGATCCTGCTGTTGGGGAAAGTGGTGGAGGCCTTCTCGATCACTCTCTTCAGAGAGTCTGCCACTCTGTCCTGTTGGGGCCTTAAGTCGTTGGTGCCTGTATGGATGATGATGTGGCTCGGCTCACCGAGCTCACGCACCGTCAGCAGCTCCAGAGCTTTCTTCGTGTTGGGGCACCAGATCTTTTCTGCTCTGTGCCTTGGGAACAGGGTTGTTCATCCAGGAACTTTCCATTAGAGTCCATGAGGAGGAGGATGTCAGCCCTTCTGCCTGGGAGTGTTTGTTGACTCTGGGCTGTGTCTGGATGTGGGGCTGTTCCTGCTGCTGCGGTAGTTTCAGGTCCAGAGCTGCAGGTTGGGTCTCCAGTGGACATGGGG
This sequence comes from Epinephelus fuscoguttatus, assembly GCF_011397635.1. Lineage (NCBI taxonomy): Eukaryota > Metazoa > Chordata > Actinopteri > Perciformes > Serranidae > Epinephelus > Epinephelus fuscoguttatus. Next base: position 6,676,103 of record NC_064774.1, on the reverse strand, counting down.
GGTTGGCTGGTGGTTGGGTCAAGGACTTGCCCCGAGGTGTGACTAGAGGTTGAACTTGGTATATGTATAGTGGGGGAGCTGGTTGGGAGAGGAAGGTGAGTAGGGGCTACATTCGGCTGCGTTGGAGGGAGTGAGCCCTCGAGGAGAGGACTATGTTGTTCTTCAGCCGGTGTAGTCTGAGTTTGGCTGGACCTGGTCTGGATCTGAGGGGGGTCTGTGGACATAAGGGACTGTATAGAGTTCAGTCTTACTTGCTGACTGGACAATGTTCTGTCCCTCTCCTTCAGTTCCTCTCTCAATGTGGCCAGCTCAGCTCTACAGTCGTCTCTGTCTTTCTGTAGTTCCTTCACCTCTTCCTGAGATGATCCAGCTGGTTCCTCTGGTTGGTTGCTTCTTGTTGAATCTCTCTCAGTTGTGAGTTGACATTGTCCAGTTCTCTCTTGAGTGTTGTTACGATGTCATTTTTGGGATGAGAGTTAGGTTGTTGTTGGTCCATCTGCTCCCTGAGCTGGACTAACTCGATCTCCATTTGGGAGAACTGTTCCCTCATGCAGTCCAGGTCCTCAGAGCGCTCTAGGAGAGGAAACTCGCTGTCGGCATCTGTCGGCCGTTTGTCTGGAGCCGGAGGAGAACAGGACGCTTTGACTCCCAGGGTTGTTGGTGTGCCTGTGAGATTCTCTTTCTCCTTCTCAACACTTGGTTTCATAGCAGCAAAATCGTGCTCAAACTGTCCAAGGTATCCTTGTATCATGGCAGTTCCATTTTTGAACAGGTTGATTGTTGTTCTGGTTGAGTATGGATCATTGTCTTCCAATATACTGATTTTCCATCCATTACAAATGCCTGCTCTCTTTACTGTTGAGTAATAAGAGCTGATGACATTCAGCCAGGCATAGGGTTCATCAGTCCAGAAGATTAGATTGCAGGTCCTGCCATCTTTGTAGTGGTCCAGGAACAGGGTTTCTGGTCTGTCTCGCAGTGTTTTTTGTTTATATTTGTTCCTTGCTGTTTTGCTCTTAACAGCTGGAGGATAATCGATTGTTTCAGAGCAGGTAGACATCTTGACACAGTTGTTGATATTCAAGTATCTGTATGTTTTGCCTTGAAATAGGGAGGCTTCTATTGCTGCTGCTGCTATTGATGGCGTTAGGCAACCACACACAGCCAACTGTTGTTTAGCTAGGATTAGCTTGTTAGCTGTTAGCTTCAATATTTCAGTTGGAGCTTGTTTTATCGATATAATTGACAAAACTCACTGATTTCAGTGTCCAGTAGCTGGCTGATTGCTGTCACTTTCCTTGTCCTCTCCTTCCTCTTCCTTCTTTGTTTGTTTTGCTTTTTTCTTCCTTTGTTTGATGTCTCTCTCTCTCTCTCTCTCTGAAGTTTTCCTCCAACTGTATTTCCTCTCTTTCTTCCTCTTCCTTTTGCTCTCTTTCTCTCCTCTGATGGATTTTCATCACTCCTTTTACAATTTTCTCATAAATCTTCTGTGTTCATCCAACTTTTCGACAGAAAACAACTGGTTGATTCAGGAGCTATCATGAAGCATGACTGCTCTGCTGCTCTGACATTCTATCTGTTTCTCTATCTGTCTCTCTCTCTCTCTCTCTCTCTCTCTGTCTCATTGTGTCATGTGGATTACTGTTAATTTATCATGCTGATCTGTTCTGTACGACATCTATTGCACGTCTGTCCGTCCTGGAAGAGGGATCCCTCCTCAGTTGCTCTTCCTGAGGTTTCTACCGTTTTTTCCCCGTTAAAGGGTTTTTTGGGGAGTTTTTCCTGATCAGCTGTGAGGGTCATAAGGACAGAGGGATGTCGTATGCTGTAAAGCCCTGTGAGGCAAATTGTGATTTGTGATATTGGGCTTTATAAATAAAATTGAATTGAATTGAATTGAATCATATCATATCATATCATATCATATCATATTATATTATATTATATTATATTATATTATATTATATTATATTATTACGTTATTATATATATTATATATTATTATATATGTTTGATAATGATGTTTATCTCATTATTAGACTCCACTGGCTTCAGTCAGGGTGTACATAAACCCACTCACGGTTTTAACCATACCCTCGATCTAGTTCTAATCATACCATTTTCTGAGCTGTTCAGCCGACATATTAATTTATACGTAACATTTCTCAAGGTGGCTTGCAGCATGTTAACTACTGCAGCCACAAACGCTGGCACTACACCAACGAGGTCTTTTCAGCAGAGTTCTCATAGCATCATTGTATGAAGTTTACGCAGGCTCGCTTTACTGTAATTAAACCACGAGTGGGCAGTATAGAGAGGAGTGCAGTGTGCTCTGAACAAAGCCACCTTCACTCTTTTTGTACAAGCACCAAACTTGTGAATCAAACTATTTGCTTAAGCATAGAAAGCACAGCATTGCCTGTAAATATCTTGGTCAACCTTCAACTGACCTGTGATGAAATGTCAAAGATACCTTACTTTACTATTTACTTTCAAATTGTTATCTGAGGATTTGAAAGTAGGAAACATTAGACATTTGTCCTCTTTTGTTCTACAGATCATCACCACACTCTTATCTGCATTAAACCTCATGTCATGGACAGCACCATATTCAGATGAGTGTTGAGTGTTCGTTGAGTGTTCTCTGTGCTTGTGCTTGGACTATTTTCCTGGATCTTTGACAGTTGATTTTGGATTAAGGACACTGGATTAAGTGCTTGGCTTCGATAAGACCTCTACCTGCTGTATGACGCTGATTTGGTTTGTGGATAAAGAACAACGGACTGGAAACATGGGAGCAGAGTTAGCAGCTAAGCTAGCCAGCTGGTTAGCTAGCAACTTGCAGATAGTGGTGCTTCCAGCAGCACGGCAAATAACAACTGCCACTGGCTGAGCTCTGCTAATAACACTGAGAGCTGGGGCATTAAGTCCTAAGAATGCCACCAAAAGCGTCAAAGGCAGAGGCGAAAACGGACGAAGAGTACGTGTCACTCACTCAGGTTACGAGTTACAAGTTACTGCAGCAGCAGAAGGAGATGTTCACGTGTTGCTCCAACAACAACAGGATAACTTCAAAGGCTTTGTGAAAGTGACCATGGACTCAACAAACACCAGAATGGATGCGTTATCAAAGGAGATACAGGAGATAAAAACAAGCCTGCAATATACACAAACGATGTGGGTGACATAAAAGCTGATAACGCCAAGCAAGCTGAACGCTGTAACTCAGTACAGGCAGACGTCTTCAAAGTGTGTGACAGCCTGTTGGCGTTCACTGATAAGATGGAGTATCTGGAAGGCCAGTCCAGGAGAAACAAATTGGTGTTTGACGGGTTCACGGAGTCACAGGGGGAGACCTGAGGAGAAAGTGAAGAAGGTTTTGGCTGAAAAGCTTCAAATGAATCAGGTGATCAAGATGGAGAGGGCCCATCGTACAGGGAAACCTGGAGGAGGAAGACCGAGGCCCATCGTCGTGAAATTCCTGAGGTACAAAGACAGAACTGCCATCTTACAACGTACCAACTCTCTTAAAGGCACTAAAATCTACATCAACGAGGACTTCACAGACACCGTGAGGAGAAAGAGGAAGGATCTGATGCTGGCGCTGAGAGCGGCGAGAGAGGGAGAGGAGATATCGCCTACTTATAACACGACAAGCTGATCATTCATCCCCACACTAGTACACCAAATCAACCTGGAGACCAGTAAGCACTAAAAGGTATGATGACTTCTGAATGACGACAAACTTAACTCCCACACTGTCTGATAAGAGTCAGTTAGCACAAAGGATTGCTGAATATGATGATGTTGAAATAATGACTTTTTAACATAACGATCAGCATCCACACGACATTGAAAACAGCATTGATCCCGATAACAATTTTTTCTCACCAGCAATGGCAACTGTCACTATTATACTGGAGAACAGTTTAAAAATACCATTAAGACAGAAACAACATATCAATAACCCACTTTAACAGCAGAAGCTTGTACGCCAGCTTCCAGAGCATCAAGTATTACCTCAGTCAGTTTACACAACCTTTCAGTATTATTGCTATGTGAGAAACTTGAATCAACAGTGATAGAGGCAAGGACTTTGAATATGAAGGGTATGAAATGGTCTGTATGAACAGAGAAAACAAGAATGGAGGTGGGAGGCTTTGTTTGTGGACAGGACTTTCAAATACAAAGTGGTGGAAAAGTGTGGTGGATGATTTACTAGAGTGTGTAACAACAGAAATATTAATGGAAACAAGAAAAATATTATAGTGAGTTGTATATACAGAACACCAGGTACTAACATAGACACATTCAAGGAATGGACTGAAGAACATTTCACTAAATCACATCAGACAGTCATGTTTATCTGTGGTGACTTTAACACTGATCTATTAGATCCAATTAAGCATATGAAGACAGATGAATTCATCAATACTTTGTATCGTCTCAGTTTACATCCCAAAATCACCAGACCGAGCCATATAACTCCTCACTGTGCAACTTTAATTGACAATATCTTCACTAATGTCATAGATAACATTATAGCAAGTGGATCATTAATAAACGATATCACTAATCAGTCTTCACAACTATAATCATAAAAACCAAGTTCAGGACAATAAACCACAGTACAGACGAGTCACGACTGGAGAATCTATGGAGGCATTAAAAAACGATTTGATGAGTTATGACTGGGACTTAATATATAAAGAAATAGAAATTAATATAGCTTATAATGAATTTTTAAGAATATTTAAACTACTATATGATAATAACTTAAATTAAACAACATAGTAGAAATAGTAAATATAATGATAACCAGTGGATTTCAAAGGGATTAAAACAAAAACACTTTATAGAGAATTTATAAAACACAGATATAGAAACAGAAACTAAACATAAGAAATACAAAAACAAGTTAACTAGTATTATGAGAACATGTAGGCTAAGAAAGAGTATTATTGTAAATGATTAGAAAATAGTAAAAATAATATTAAAGGTATATGGAATATATTAAATATAGTAATTACAAATGGTTCTAGACAAATTAGTTACCCTCAGTATTTTATAGACAATGAGATGAACATAAGTAATATGGAAGATGTATCTGATAAATTTAATCTTTTTTGTTGTAAACGCTGGACGCAATTTAGCCAAACAAATACCTGATCCAGAGACATCCTTACATACAAAAGATACTCTTACTGAAAGAAACGTGCAAAAATGTTTCTTAAACTGATAGAAGAAGAAGAAATTATTGAGATTGTTAATAAATACAAAAACAAAACATCTACTGATTGTGATCAAATTGACATGAAAATAGTAAAAAGGGTCGTTCAGGGGATTTCTAATGGTGAAACACATAAAGAATGCACATCTTCCGAATAGACTTTTTCCAATCGGTGCTGACATCAAAGGAAAAACTTAAGAAAATCAAGATTTGTCGGACACGATGTATTGCTTCTCCCAGGCTTTATTCCCACACCAAACAAATAAGCAACGTTTCGCCTCACGTAGGAGGCTTCATCAGGCTTACAGAGTAGGGGCAGTCCCTCTTTTTATAGCATATTGTTAGGGCTGCGGCCGTATATTGTGACATTTATTGCATGTATGTTGTTTTTTTATGTGAGAGTAAGTCCTCTTCTCTTTCTGAGGATCTGTGCCAGGTGCCGCTCCCGTCTCCTGCTGATTGGATGTCGCGAGGGCTTGGCTCTGGTCGTAGCTGCTGCTGATTGGCTGTCGCGAGGGCTTGGCTCTCGTCGTGGCTGCTGCTGATTGGCTGTCGCGGGGGCTTGGCCTCTTTTAAACCCCGGCCATCTATCAAGCTCGAGGGTCGTCTTGACAGCAGCGTTATTCCGCATCCCGACACCAAACCTGCCCGTGCCTTTGCGAACTGTTGTGTGTTTTTTTGACTGGAGAGCGGTGGGCCTTATTTTTGAACTGTGAGCTTGTTGTTTGTGTTCTGCCGCTACGAGCGGGGAACAGTTTGTCTGCTGCCGACCTGTTGCAGCGCTAAGCAGCAGTTTTATTGTCACTTGCACGTCACTTGTAAATATTTGCACATAGCACTAAGCAGTAGGGGTGAGCTGCCATTTACGTTGACCTGTTTTCTCCTGTTTTTGTTTAGTTTAGGGAGTTAGGTTTAGTAATTGTATTTTTGTTTCTTTTCTTTCACATAGGGTTTAGCTAGTACTTTGGGGAAAGATAGTTTGTTTTGTTTATTGTTTTGGCCTGGGCTCACCCTGAAGACAAGCTTCTTTATTTATAAAAATTATTTCTTTTTTGTGTGATGGTGAATAAACTCACCCGTTTTGATTGTGCATTTTCTTGTGTCGGCTCATTTTTATGTTACACTTCCCGGCCCCTAGACGGGTGCGTAACAATATCCTAAAGGCTGTCCTCCAATAGGAGTGAGGCTATCTGGAGACCTACAAAATACATACAGGAATAATATTAGTAATCAATCAATCACAGATGCATCTTACCATGTTGTTCACACATTCAATTAATACACTTATGAAAAAACATTTATAAAAAACATTTATTAAAAAAAAAAAATACTATTTACAAAAATGATCTAATATCAAAGTCCAAATTCATCCCATGGGGTTGGAGTGTCTTTAATTTATGGATCCAGAACGAGGGACTGCCCTCTACTCTGTAAACCTGATGAAGCCTCCTACATGATTTGGTGTGGGAATAAAGCACGGGAGCAGCAATACATCGTGTGGGACAAATCTTGATTTTCTCAGGGGACTTCTAAGCCATTGACACATATTTGTAACTTGTCATTTCAATCCGGACAATTTCCTAGTAAAATGAAAACAGCAAAAATCATACCGATATATAAAAATGACAACAAACACCACTTCACAAATTACAGGCCGGTCTCTCTCCGACCACAATTCTCAGAAATTCTGAAAAAAACTCACAGATTATGCAGTTTCTTAGATAATTACAATTTACTCACAGACAGCCAGTACAGATTCAGAACTAACCTCTCAACATCATTAGCCATATCTGAACTCATAGAAGAAATGACTAATTCCATAGACCAAAAGAAACACGCTGTTGGGGCATTTATTGACTTAAAGAAAGCATTTGACACAATAAATCATGATATATTACTGGAAAAACTAGAACGGGGTTAGTTCTGAATTGGGTGGGAAGCTATTTAAAGAGCAGACATCAATTTGTGAAGTGGGGCGAGAATCCCCCAGGGGTCAGTGTTGGAATCAATACTCTTTAATCTGTACATGAATGACATATGTAAATTATCTGATGAATTAAAATTGATCTTGTTCGCAGATGACACAAACATTTTGGGCTCAGATGAGAACTTACAGCAACTTTTGTCCACAATCACTGGGGAACTGAATAAAGTTAAAAAATGGTTTGATAGAAACAAGCTATCATTAAATTTGAGTAAAACAAAATACATGACATTTGGAAATTGTAAATCACATAGCCAAATCCAGGTACAGTGTTACACCCCACCCTTAGGCGGCCCTATGGGGCGAACAAAACTCAATCACTGACCCATTAACAACCACATAAACACCTTTAAAACAATCAAATCCATGGGATTTATTAGAATTAAAACAGGCAAACAAGACAACAAAAACCCCTCGGTGAGAAGCAGCAGGACCAGCAGTCCCACACCAGAGCCTCTCTCCTCTGCTGCTGGCACAGGAGCTCTGAAGCATCTCCTCCATGCCAGGTGCACTGCACCTTGTTAACTAATGCAGCACACCTGGGCAGATCTACAAGGAGGGAAAAGGGACAGCAGCACAGAACACATACACATACACAAAAACCCAGATGTTAAAAGGTAAAGCAGTTTATTGTAACTTAAATTAAGGAAGACTGGTTAACAATAAGGAAAACAAACTAAGGAAGAGGGCCGGTGGGTGCTGTTTAACGTGTTACATGTGGGCATATGAGTATATGTATATACATGTATACATGGGTATGTGGGTGTGTATGTGTATGTGTGTAGACATGCATGTACATAGGTATATTTGTATGTATGTGTATGGATTGAGGTGACAAAAATCGGTGCCTGGAATTGGGCCTGACGGCTCCCGACCCTGTCCTCCTTGGTTCCTCTAACTAACGACTGACTACCTGCTTTCAGCGCTCCCGCTTATATGCTGGTGGAGGTCAAAGAGATCTCCACCCATTTCTGTAGTCCTTCCCATTTCGATCCATTTTTACTGGTGGCAGACTTTGCCTTTGTTCCAGCTCAAACTGGAATCTGCCACCAGTATTTCCGGAATCGCTCTCACTCTATTTTTAAAAAAAAAAAAACATGTGATCTGGGGACTCACTTGCTACAGTCCCTCGTGCTCCCGTGTAATATGGACCATTATATGCACATTAAGCAATACAATCATTTGAGTGTGTGTGTGTGACCTTTCCCGTGTGATAGAAACTCTTAAGTGCATTCGGCAATACAGTCAAGTGAGTGTCACTGTAAGTTCACAACATCATGTGAGTGTAGGTTGGTGCATTACATCATTACACAGAGCATGATAGGTTATGTATGTCAATAAGAGTTCACAACTGAGATGTCACTCAGACTTCACACCATTATATTGCATATTACTCATAAATGCAGTATTAACTTTTGTAAGAGTCTTACACACTAACATGGTTATATAGCTATTTGTATCTTATCCAACTTATATGGTCTAACACCTGATGAGGGTTTTGACTTTTACACTACATTCCCCCCTTTGGGGCTCCATAGTCCCACACAACACTTTTAAATCACAGATAAAGGGGTGAAAATATATATATCCCCCCTTTGGGACTATATAGTCCCATAACATTAGCTTAAGATTTGTTAGCACCATACATAATTTCATTTTCCAGTGATTATATCAGTAGATCATTAGTAGATATCACACATATATCACACATAAGTCAGAGAGAATAAGAGCTAGCCTAGTAATGTCATCTTGTGGCATGAGGGTGTAGAATGACATTCGTATACAGTGATTGTGACTACAGTCAGTACTAACATGTCACACATAGCGGTTACAGTTGGCAGGATTTATAGCTACCGTGGCTGTTAACATTGTCCCCTTACAGTCCTTTGAACCCGTAGGCTGGCATCCGCAGACGTCTGTATGTTGCCAGCTGACCCTTTAGCGCGTCGACCTCTTCTTGTGTGGCCTCATAAGCATTAATTTGCTGCTGCAAGGTGTCCCTGGCCTGAGTCAGTTCACGGACTTGGCCACGCAGATCCAGCACCTGCTGCTCGAGTTGATGCAAGTGCGCCTTGTGCATTCCCTTATTTTCTCCCTTCCTGATTGCGTAGGTACTGTGGCGGACTCTGTGAAGCCTCTTTCGCAGGTTGAGAGGAAGACTACGCACCAGCCGGCGAAAAGGCAACGCGGGAACAAAATGAAGCTGGTTACGCAGCTCGGCTGTCAGTTTCAGATGTTGTGCTGTTACTGGTGCTCCATCTGGCAGACATCGGAGGCAGATTTCTACTGCGTCTGGATCCACATTGTACTCCTGCTCTAGGAGAGTGCGGGTTGTCGGTGTTAGCCCATGCACGCTCAGGTGACCCTCATTCTGAGGTGGTGGGCTAGCCTGACGCAGCTTAACAGGTGGTGGGGTGGTTGGTGAATAACTATGTGAATAATCAGCACTGTCCTCTGTCGTGGCGGATGAGGCGGGGGAAACTATTGGCAACATGTCTTTATGATCATTGGGTTGCGGGGGTCCATCTTGGGATGGTGCTTGTAAGGGTGGGTGGGGGGGGGGGGGGGGTAATGCGGGCCTGGAGTAGCAATAGTCCAATCCGGAGTGAGAACAGGCCAATCTGCTCCTTGCCCAGCTGCTCCTAATACGTGGCTGACGTATTGCGGTAAGCGAGTTGTGTCATTTCCGGTGTTTCTGTGACAGCGTCTCTGTACTGCTCTGGTGAATTCCACTTGCCTGCTTTCTCACCTCAGTTGCTTTAACGTCTACTTCAAGTCATAACCCACACTGGTTCTGTTTAAGCACCTATAGCTCTCCTCCTTTCTACGACTTTCTCGCTAATCTCTTAGCTGTTGTTTGCACGTTACTAGCCTTGGTAGCTACATTAGCTTAGCCATGACTTCTCCTTCTCCTGCTCTTTCCTGCTCGGTGTGTCAAATGTTCAGTTATGCCTCTGCCTCCTTTAGCGACAGTGGTAATTGTAACAAGTGTAGCTTATTTGCTGCGTTGGAGGCGAGGCTTAGTGAATTAGAAGCGCGGCTCCGCACCATGGAAAACCATTCAGCAGCTGCGGTAGTTAGCCAGTCCCCTGTAGCCGGTGCGGAGCCGCATAGCATAGCCTTAGCCTCTGCTAACTGTCCTCCGGTAACCCCGTTCAGCCGGGAGGTTGGGTTACGGTTCGCCAGAAGCACAGCTCAAGCGAAGCCCACGGCTCACCAGCAGCCTGTTCACGTTTCCAACCGCTTTTCCCCACTCAGCGACACACCCGCTGAGGATAAAACTCTGGTTATTGGCAGCTCTATCCTGAGGAACGTGAAGTTAGCAACACCAGCGGCCATAGTCAAATGTATCCCTGGGGCCAGAGCGGGCGACATTGAATCAAATTTAAAGCTGCTGGCTAAAGCTAAACGTAGATTCAGTAAGATTGTTATTCACGTCGGCGGCAATGACACCCGGTTACGCCAATCGGAGGTCACTAAAATTAATATTGCCTTGGTGTGTGAATACGCAAAAACGATGTCGGACTCCATAGTTTTCTCTGGACCCCTCCCAAATCTGACCAGTGATGACATGTTTAGCCGCATGTCATCATTTAACCGCTGGCTGTCCAGGTGGTGTCCAGCAAACGATGTGGGTTTTGTTAATAATTGGCAAACTTTCTGGGGAAAACCTGGTCTTATTAGGAGAGACGGCATTCATCCCACTTTGGATGGAGCTGCTCTCATTTCTAGGAACCTGGCAAACTTTATTAGTAATTTAAATCCCTGACAACCCAGAGTTGAGACCAGGACTCGGAGACGCAGTCCTAAACGCCTCTCTGAGCTTCTAGTTCAGTTACCCAGCCATAGTTTTAATAGTTTTATACAAACGGTGTCTGTCCCCCGACCGCCTAAATTATCTAAATCTAAAATTAAACAAAGAGGAGTTGTGCATAACAACCTCATAAAAATTAAAACCTCTTCTGTGACAGAAAGACAAAACAGGAGAATTAAATGCAGACTGTTAAATATCAGGTCTCTATCGTCTAAAGCAGTGTTAGTAAACGAATTAATATCAGATAATCATATTGATTTACTCAGTCTCACTGAAACCTGGCTGTGTCCAGATGAATATGTCAGTCTAAATGAATCCACTCCTCCCAGTCATGATAATACCCACATTACTCGAGGCAGCGGCCGAGGAGGGGGAGTTGCAGCCATTTTTAACTCTAGCCTGTTAATCAGCCCTAAACCTAAACTAGATTATAATTCATTTGAAAGCCTCGTTCTTAGTCTTTTACATCTGACCTGGAAAACCTCGCAGCCACTTTTATTTGTTATAGTGTACCGTGCTCCTGGCCCGTATTCTGAATTTTTATCTGACTTCTCAGAGTTTTTATCCAGTTTAGTTCTTAAATCTGTTAGAGTTTGGGCGTAGCTTCTCCCTTTCCTTGTGTTTTCCTGTTTTCTCCTCCCTATTGTGTCATGTTTGTCTCAGTCTGTCTGTGTTGCTGGGCGTGGACTCTGGGTTCCCTCCTCCTGCCTGCCCATCTGATCTCCTGCAGCTGCTGGTTCTCCTCACCTGCACCTAATCTCCAATCAAGCCCTGCAGTGTATATAACCCTGGTTCAGACCTCCAGACTCCGCCAGATCGTTCAGTCTCCGTTGCGGTACAGACGTCTAGGCTTCCTTTCCTAAGACTATTTGGATCATTTGTATTTTTGGTGTTTTTTCCTGGACAACCAGTTTACCTGTTTTTTCTCTGTGCCTCAGATCCTCCTCGCCAGCTCCACCACTATACAAGACTCGACCTGCCTCAATTCTGTCTTCAGCAGCCAATTTGGTTTCTCCTCCTTCAACTCCACCACCTGCCCTGCTCCGCCGAACCCAACCTGTCCACTCCAGCCAAGCCTTCAACCAACTTTCCTTTTTTCCCAAAAAAATAAACTGTCTAAACTGTTCAGTCTTCTGGTGGTGTCTGCTTTTGGGTCCTAATATTGAACTGCCTTAACAAAATCAGATAAAGTTATTATTGTAGGCGATTTTAACATTCATGTCGACGTTGATAATGACTCCCTGGCTACCGCGTTTATCTCATTATTAGACTCCATTGGCTTCAGTCAGGGTGTACATGAACCCACTCACTGTTTTAACCATACCCTCGATCTAGTTCTGACGTATGGAATTGAAATTGATAACCTAACAGTCTTTCCACAGAATCCCTCGCTATCGGATCATTATCTGATTACTTTTGATTTCTTTTTACTCGATTACACGCCACTCAGCAACAGTTACTATACTAGATGTTTATCAGATAGTGCTGAAAGGATTACTTAGGCAAAATTCAATACCAATACCTTCAGTAACAGAGGTTTCCTGTGCCGACTTTAACCTCTCCCGAATTGATCATTTTGTTGATAGCACCGTAGGCTCACTGCGAACAACTCTCGACTCTGTAGCTCCTCTTAAAAAGAAGTTAAAAAAGCAAAGAAAGTTTGCTGCTTGGTATAACTGTCAAACCCGTAAGTTAAAGCAAATATCACTAAAATTTGAAAGGAATTGGCGATTAACCAAACTGGAAGAATCTCGTTTAATCTGGACAGACAGTCTCAAAACTTATAAGAGGGGCCTCCGCAATGCCAGAGCAAACTATTACTCAGCATTAATAGAAGACAATAAGAACAACCCCAGGTTTCTTTTCAGCACTGTAGCCAGGCTGACTGAGAGTCAAAGCTCTACTGAGCCTCGTATTCCCTTAGCCCTTAGCAGTAATGATTTTATGAGCTTTTTTAATGACAAAATTCTAACTATTAGAGGCAAAATTCATGACCTCCTGCCCTCAGATAGTACCTATCTAACCTCAAACACAGCTGTAAAACCTAATATATATTTAGATTGCTTCTCCCCAATTTCTCTTCAAGAATTGACCACAGTGATTTCTTCATCCAAATCATCAACGTGTCTCTTAGACCCCATCCCAACTAGGCTACTTAAGGAGGTCTTTCCTTTAGTTAACACTCATATATTAGATATGATCAATATATTCTTATTAACAGGCTATGTACCACAGTCTTTTAAGGTAGCTGTAATTAAACCTCTACTAAAAAAGCCCTCCCTGGATCCAGAGGTGTTAGCCAACTATAGACCAATATCTAATCTTCCCTTTATGTCAAAGATCCTTGAGAAAGTAGTCGCAGACCAGCTGTGTGATTTTCTCCATGATAATAATTTATTTGAGGAATTTCAGTCAGGATTTAGAGTGCATCATAGCACTGAGACAGCACTAGTTAAAATTACAAATGACCTTCTGATTGCTTCAGACAAAGGACTCGTCTCTGTACTTGTTTTATTAGATCTTAGTGCAGCGTTTGACACAATTGACCATCAAATTCTGCTGCAGAGACTGGATCACTTAATTGGCTTAAAAGGTTCAGCACTAAGCTGGTTTAAATCTTATTTATCTGATCGTTTTCAATTTGTTGACGTTCGCAATGAATCATCCTTACGTACCAAAGTTTGTTTTGGAGTTCCGCAAGGTTCTGTGCTCGGACCAATCCTGTTTACTCTATATATGCTTCCTTTAGGTAACATCATTAGAAATCACTCTATAAATTTCCATTGTTATGCGGATGATACTCAGTTGTATTTATCAATGAAGCCAGAAGAAAGCAATCAATTAACTAAACTCCATAATTGCCTTAAAGACATAAAAACTTGGATGAGCACCAATTTCCTGATGTTAAATTCAGACAAAACTGAAATTATTGTTCTTGGCCCCAAACAACTCAGAGACTCTTTATCTGATGACATAGTTTCTCTAGATGGCATTGCTCTGGCCTCTAGCACTACCGTAAGAAACCTCGGAGTAACATTTGATCAAGATTTGTCTTTTAATTCTCATTTAAAGCAAACCTCACGGACTGCATTTTTTCATCTGCGTAATATTGTGAAAATTAGGCCTCTCCTGACCCGAAAAGATGCAGAAAAATTGGTCCACGCTTTTGTTACCTCAAGGCTGGATTACTGTAACTCTCTATTATCAGGTAGCTCTAGTAAGTCCTTAAAAACTCTCCAGCTAATTCAGAATGCAGCAGCACGTGTACTAACAGGAACTAAGAAACAAGATCATATTTCTCCTGTTTTAGCTTCTCTGCACTGGCTCCCTGTGAAATCCAGAATTGAATTTAAAATCCTACTGTTAACTTATAAAGCTCTAAATGGTCAAGCTCCGTCATATCTTAGAGAGCTCATAGTGCCATATTATCCCACCAGAACACTGCGCTCTGAGAACGCAGGGTTACTCGTGGTCCCTAAAGTCTCCAAAAGTAGATCAGGAGCCAGAGCCTTCAGCTATCAGGCTCCTCTCCTGTGGAATCATCTTCCTGTTACGGTCCGGGAGGCAGACACCGTCTCCACATTTAAGACTAGACTTAAGACTTTCCTCTTTGATAAAGCCTATAGTTAGGGCTGGCTCAGGCTTGCCCTGTACCAGCCCCTAGTTAGGCTGACTTAGGCCTAGTCTGCCAGAGGACCCCCCTATAATACACCGGGCACCTTCTCTCCTTCTCTCTCTCTCTCTCTCTCTCTCTCTCTCTCTCTCTCTCTCATCCTATTACTGTATCTTGCTAACCCGGCCATTCTGGATGTCACTAACTCGGCTTCTTCTCCGGAGCCTTTGTGCTCCACTGCCTCTCAGATTAACTCATATCGCAGCGGTGCCTGGACAGCGTGACGTGTGTGGTTGTGCTGCTGCCGTGGTCCTGCCAGATGCCTCCTGCTGCTGCTGTTATCATTAGTCATTAGTCATACGTCTTCTGTTATTATACACATATGATTATTGTGACATATGTATACTATCAGATATTAATATATTATTATTAATCATAATATTATTACTTTCATTAATGTTGTTGTAAGCTACTGTCATTACTGTCTGTCCTGCATCTCTCTCTCTCTCTCTCTCTCTCTCTCTCTCTCTCTTTCTGTCTCATTGTGTCATATGATTACTGTTAAGTTATCATGCTGATCTGTTCTGTACGACATCTATTGCACGTCTGTCCGTCCTGGAAGAGGGATCCCTCCTCAGTTGCTCTTCCTGAGGTTTCTACCGTTTTTTCCCCGTTAAAGGGTTTTTTGGGGAGTTTTTCCTGATCAGCTGTGAGGGTCATAAGGACAGAGGGATGTCGTATGCTGTAAAGCCCTGTGAGGCAAATTGTGATTTGTGATATTGGGCTTTATAAATAAAATTGATTGATTGATTGATTGATTGATTGATTGATGGGCTTTGGCTTGGAGCTACGCTTCTCCTGGACAGTTACCCAGGCTCCCGGCTGCACGGGTGTTACTGGGGGACCGCTACCAGAGGCTACGCTATGTGGCTCCGCTCCGGCTACAGGGGACTGGCAAAATACTGCAGCTACTGAATGGTTTTCCATGGTGTGGAGCCGCGCTTCTACTTCACTGAGCCTCGCCTCCAATGCAGCAAATAATTATTCCTACAGGAGGCAGTGGAATAGGTAAACATCTGACACGCTGAGCAACATGTGGGGCATCGCTAACTACTAAGCTAAAGTGGCTAACATAGCTAATAGGCAAGTGAAGATAACAAAATTAACTAGGTTAAGCTATCGCACCAGCGGCTGCTATGCCTATGGACTATGGCCTTGTATGTTGGATGCCTGCTCTACCCACTAAACCACCGGGCTGCCCTAGCTGCTGCTTTTTTGGATAGAGCAAAAAAACTGGGTAACACTTCATAAGTCAGCCCGCGTTTTAGAGGGTACCTCTCGCCCACTTTCCCGAGAGTTAGCGTATAACTCCGGGAACTTACATGTACTTTCCCGGGAGTTAGAGCATAATTTGTCCTGGTCACTTACCACATACTTTCCCAGGAGTTAGAGTATCCCTCCCGGTCACTTACCACATACTTTCCAGGGAGTTAGTATATAACGACGTGGTCACTTGGCATATTCTTCCCTGGGAGTTAGAGTATAACTCGTCACTTATGTAATTTCCCAAAACTTATGGTTTAATTTCCTTATATAAATCTGTATATGTATGAAGTGCAATAAAAACAAATGCTTTTGCCCTTTGCTCATGGCAGTTGATTCAGTCACTTTTATGTAGCCTATGTGTCATCAGGCAATTTCACCCACACTCCAGGGTTTTAATATTTATGTTCTGTTTACATTTCATTGAATGAGTTTGAATATGAATATGTCAAGAAATGGGTCTATATTCTGCAAATTGCCTAATTAACGGGCAGGCTGGAGTACAAAGCAAACTTAGCTCTCTGAAGTGCACATCTCTGGAAGTCTTGTAGTGCCATCCGAGGACGAAACATAAACAATACAGTAATGTAATAATATAGCCTACATATATCTTAAAATACAAATAATGAGTCATGAAAAGTTATAAAATGTTTTAATTATTTAATTACACAGAAACCACATGGTCGGTGCTGTTCTCACATCTACAGCATACTTTTACCAAAACTTACAGGGAAACTAGGCAGTATTTTCCACCTAAGTATATACTAACAAAAGAGACTGGGCTGGATTATGAAGTTTGCACTGTTTGCCCGTCCTTAGTCTGAAAGTACTGGGGAATTTCCCCAAAATTCACAGGGAAACTAGGCAGTACTTTCCACCTAAGTATATACTAACAAAAGAGACCGGGCTGGATTATGAAGTTTGCACTGTTTGCCTGTCCTTAGTCTGAAAGTACTGGGGAATTTCCCCAAAACTCACAGGGAAACTAGGCAGTATTTTCCACCTAAGTATATACCAACAAAAGAGACCGGGCTGGATTATGAAGTTTGCACTGTTTGCCTGTCTTTAGTCTGAAAGTACTGGGTAATTTCTCCAAAACTTACAGGGAAACTAGGCAGTACTTTCCACCTAAGTATATGCTAACAAAAGAGACTGGGCTGGATTATGAAGTGTGCACTGTTTGCCTGTCCTTAGTCTGAAAGTACTGGGTAATTTCCCCAAAACTTACAGGGAAACTAGGCAGTACTTTTCACCTAAGTATATACAAACAAAAGAGCCTGGGCTGGATTATGAAGTTTGCACTGTTTGCCTGTCCTTAGTCTGAAAGTACTGGGGAATTTCCCCAAAACTTACAGAGAAACTAGGCAGTACTTTCCACTTAAGTATATACCAACAAAAGAGACCAGGCTGGATAATGAAGTTTGCACTGTTTGCCTGTCCTTAGTCTGAATGTACTGGGTAATTTCCCCAAAACTTACAGGGAAACTAGGCAGTACTTTCCACCTAAGTATATGCTAACAAAAGAGACTGGGCTGGATTATGAAGTTTGCACTGTTTGCCTGTCCTTAGTCTGAAAGTACTGGGGAATTTCCCCAAAATTTACAGGGAAACTAGGCAGTACTTTCCACCTAAGTATATACCAACAAAAGAGCCCAGGCTGGATAATGAAGTTTGCACTGTTTGCCTGTCCTTAGTCTGAATGTACTGGGTAATTTCCCCAAAACTTACAGGGAAACTAGGCAGTACTTTCCACCTAAGTATATGCTAACAAAAGAGACTGGGCTGGATTATGAAGTTTGCACTGTTTGCCTGTCCTTAGTCTGAAAGTACTGGGTAATTTCCCCAAAACTTACAGGGAAACTAGGCAGTACTTTTCACCTAAGTATATACAAACAAAAGAGCCCGGGCTGGATTATGAAGTTTGTACTGCTTGCCTGTCCCTAGTCTGGCAGTACTGGGTACTTTCCCCAAAACTTACAGGGAAACTAGGCAGTAATTTCCACCTAAGTATATACCAACAAAAGAGACCAGGCTGGATTATGAAGTTTGCACTGTTTGCCTGTCCTTAGTCTGTAGCGTGGCACTCAGATGTTAACCCTTTAAAAACAGTTAGTTCAATGCTTCACAAGGTAACAATATTACCAGAAAATAATACAAAGACGAATCAAAGTGTCCCTGACAAAAAATAACAGAGTTCCACTGGTTGTCTTATTCAAGTTCAATTTTGCCTGCCCATTAATTAGGCAATTTGCAGAATATAGACCCATTTCTTGACATATTCATATTCAAACTCATTCAATGAAATGTAAACAAAACATAAATATTAAAACCTTGGAGTGTGGGTGAAATTTCCTGATGACACATAGGCTACATAAAAGTGACTGAATCAACTGCCATGAGCAAAGGGCAAAAGCATTTGTTGCACTTCATACATATATAGATTCATATAAGGAAATTAAACCATACGTTTTGGGAAATTACATAAGTGACAAGTTATACTCTAACTCCCGGGAAAGTATGTGCTAAGTGACCGCGAGGGATACTTTCACCCCTGGCAAAGTATGTGGTAAGTGACCGGGAGGAATTATGCTCTAACTCCCGGGAAAGTACTGTACATGTAAGTGGGCGAGAGGTACACTCTAAAACGCTGACTTATGAAGTGTTACCAAAAACTGCAGTGTTCATGTGAAGAAAACCAATACTGCTTCCCCTTAGTGACACATTTAATTAGGGGAAGATTCTTGATTTACTTGGATTTAGACTGATAATTAATGTACACTCATTTGTAGCAGTTTGTTTTAATGCTGTTGATAATTGTCAAAATAATTTACCGTGATTCAATGTGATTAAAAAAGGATACTAACTGAATTTAAGTCAGTCAGGTTCATTTAATGCTGTTATCAATGATACATCGCTCTAACAAACGAAACAATAACAACAGGACAAACGTGTGTCAAACAGCTCTGAGTTCATTACTTTATTAATGTTAATTCATACAATCATTCATTTACACATCAGAGTTTTCTGATGCATGTGTGACATAAAAGCTGTTTTTCACCCACAGATGTAGAAACAAGAACATTAAGAGATTATTTCACAGGTGAACCCAATCTGAAACATAAAACATATCATTGTACAGTTTGACAGTGTAAATCAGTGAAAGCTCTGCAGAGAAAACAGAGGGAGAAGCTGCAGCAGTTAGTTAATCAAAGTATGTGACCACTCATTCAGTTTGATCAGTACTGATCAATATCCAGCAGAGAACACATGTTGAACACCAGAGGCCTGCTGCTATGAAGCACGTTCACTGAGTCGAGCTGAATGTGGCTGCACTGTCTCTGCAGCCTGACCAACACAATGCAGCCGACACACAGTTATCTGGACACTTGTCTGAGAAACACCACAACCAGGGATCCCAACACATGTCTCAGGTGTGATGTGATTCCAGGTGTGACTCAGGCAAGTGACACCATAACTCAGTAAACCTGATCCTCACAGACAGCCCCTCTGGTGACATCATCAGCCCCGACCAATCAGCTGCACTCGTTCCTTTGATGAGGAAGAAGGTTCCAGCAGCCACACCGAGCAGACCGACAGTCAGACCCACTCCACAGAAAACTGCAGGTCCAACACTGGGCTGAGTCTTCTCCACATCTGGAGACAGAAAAGACAGAGACATGAAGCTTCACCTCCACATCTGGAGACAGAGGACACAGAAACATCTGGAGACAGAGGACACAGAAACATCTGGAGACAGAGGACACAGAAACATCTGGAGACAGAGAAACTACTGGAGACAGAAAATACAGAGACATGAAGCTCCACCTCCACATCTGGAGACAGAGACATCTGGAGACAGAGAAACATCTGGAGACAGAAAAGACAGAGACATGAAGCTTCACCTCCACATCTGGAGACAGAGACATCTGGAGACAGAGCACACAGAAACATCTGGAGACAGAAGACACAGAAACACCTGGAGACACAGAAACATCTGGAGACAGAGGACACAGAAACATCTGGAGACGGAAAATACAGAAACATCTGGAGACAGAAGACACAGAAACATCTGGAGACAGAAGACACAGAAACACCTGGAGACAGAGGACACACAAACATCTGGAGACAGAGGACACACAAACATCTGGAGACAGAGGACACAGAAACATCTGGAGACAGAGACATCTAGAGACAGAAGCATCTGGAGACAGAGAAACTACTGGAGACAGAAAAGACAGAGACATGAAGCTTCACCTCCACATCTGGAGACAGAGACATCTGGAGACAGAGCACACAGAAACATCTGGAGACAGAGCACACAGAAACATCTGGAGACAGAAGACACAGAAACACCTGGAGACACAGAAACATCTGGAGACAGAGCACACAGAAACATCTGGAGACGGAAAATACAGAAACATCTGGAGACAGAAGACACAGAAACATCTGGAGACAGAAGACACAGAAACATCTGGAGACAGAGGACACAGAAACATCTGGAGACAGAAATCATGGAAACATCTGGAGACAGAGGACACAGAAACATCTGGAGACAGAAATCATGGAAACATCTGGAGACAGAAGACACAGAAACATCTGGAGACAGAGGACACAGAAACATCTGGAGACAGATGTGTTTGTATCAATAAAGTTGTCTCACCCCAGATTCTGGTCAGTGGTTGGTCCAGGGTCTGATGTCCCACTGAACAGCTGTAGATGTCTCCCAGCTGTGGGACGAACTCCAGTCTGGAGAACTGGTTGAAGGAACCGTCCTTGTTGGGGAAGGGAACGTTGACGCTGGTTCCTTCAGTGACGTTCTTGTTGTTCTTCGTCCAGTAGAACGTTACAGGAGCAGGATAGAAACCAGTCACATGACAGATGAGGATGTTGTTCTGTCCCAGCTCCACGTTGTCTCTGGAGTAGATCATGGGACTGGACGGAGGATCTGAACACAGACACAGCTCAGATTAATGTCTTGCATCAACTCTTGTTCCAGAGGACGGTAAAGTGAGAACAAGTATTATCAGTGAAAGTTAACTGTGGTATCTCCAGACATTTATTTGGATAGTTAAAGGAATCAAGAAGGGTTGAAAGAACAGATCTACACAGGAGTAATTCTCATATCAGGGTTGGTGTTGCAGACAACTAGTTTCATATAACCTTCTTCACTCAACACATCACATGAAAAATAAAGTTTTTCCACACTGAAATTTAAAAGTTCCCAAAAAATGTTTCTTGGTGCAACGTCATGTGTTTATCAGGCAGCACCCAGGCTGTTTACAGACAGAGAATGTCAGCTGAGTCATCCATCACATCGTTCACAAACTATTCAATATGCACATGTGAAACACACATACATACATACATGACGTATCATACTTTTGCAATAACTGTTTGTTTTCAATGAATTTAATGTCATAATACACCAGAGGAAGTTAATCAGTAAATAGTTTATTTGGCACCACTGGGAGACACATAATCAAAGAAAGGGTAAAAAAAGACAAATTGTATGTGGTATTTTTTATCAGCAGGGATCAGGATTTGCAGACTCTGTGGGATAGTTTAAGAACAGCAGAGAAAATATTTTTAAGATGTAAAAATCATAATTTGAGGAAAGGTCTGAAGAATTCAAGAAACAGCAAACTGAATTTGATAAAAAGTCACGAACTGTGAAATGAAAATTTAACAGAGGTCTCTCATTGCATATTGATCATATACAAACTCATAATCCTCAACAGTTTTGGAATGAAATTAATAGATTAGGTCCCAGAAAATGAAGGGAAATACCCGTGGAAGTAAAACTAGAGAATGGTGAATGTAGCTCTGTCTTGGACGTTGTCTTACAAATATGGGAAAAAGATTTTGCAGATCTGTTTTCTAGCTGTGACAATTCATTCAATGAATCTTTCTTGGGGGAAATCACCTGTTTGAAAAAAACTATGAAACTGAAATGAATGATGAAGAAAATAATTGTAATGTGTTCCTGAATGTTTTCTGTTGAAGAGGTAAAACATGTCATAGATAAATGTAAACTGAAAAAAAAGGTGCAGGAATTGATGACATTTCCTATGAAGTACTAAAGTCACCAAGGATGTTTAAAGAAGCAACAGACAACATCTCTTCCCAAATATATCATGATGAAAATAATGTGGGTTGCACAGGGTAGTGTCCACAGTAAAATCAGACTATCAGCGTTTACATAGGTTACTTAGTGGCTTTGCAATCTTTGCAATAAGCTTCTGCCACCGGTGCTGAAATTTCCTGGAAAAAATCTGCTTTACGGCAGGAAACGCGTCATGTATTGCGAAACTGGTCGGCCAGCCAATCAGGGACTGGAGCTGGTCCTTATGAGGAGTTGGGCATGAGATAGTTGAGTCACGAGCACAATGGCAGACGGACAAAGTTTGGAGACAAGTGAAAAACGGCCTAGCAAAAGAAAAGGAGCTCCTCTGTGTGAGGAGGCAAAGAAGAGCAAAAAGGAGAGTGATAAAAGAAGAGGAAAAACAAGAGTAAACCTCAGTCAGAGTCAGAGTAGATGATCAGATTGTGGGCATATTATTATATGCAGACAATGTAGTGTTGCTTGCAGAACAGGAACATGATCTGCAGATTATGTTGAATATTGTTGCTGATTGGTGCTGGAAATGGAGACTGGTGGTAAATCAAGACAAAACTCAAATATACATTTCAGACAACAATTAGTGGAGAGAAGCCCAGTTGGTTTCACTCTTGGTTCGGTAGTGCTGACATACACCAACCAATATAAATATCTTGGCTTGACATTGGATGAGCATTTGACATTTAAAGAAGCAGTCAGTGTTGTAGCTCATTCTGCGGGTAGAGCATTGGGATCTGTAATCAACAAAGTTAAGCACTGTGGTACTTTGGGATTTCATACTCACACACAGCTTTACAATTCATGTGTGTATATCCTGTGTCAGATTATGCTCCTGGTGTTTGGGGGTTCCTTGAATATAAAAGTTGTAACACTGTGCATTATAGAGCTATTCGATCCTTTCTTGGAGTTCATAAACTTACCTCAGGTTTAGCTATTAGTGGAGATATGGGATGGAAACCTCCAAACATTAGGCATAGATGTGAAATGATTTGGCTTTGGAATAGACTGGAGAGAAGACAGAATATCTTGTTCAAGAATGAGCTGTTATAGCATGTTTGTTTCTTTTTTGTTATTTTGAAATGAACTGAATTGTTATGAATTATACGCTGCAACTGTCTCTCTTGGTGTCTTATAAACCCACGAGGGTCGGGCACTGTTAGGTGCATGACACGTGAATAAAAGAAACTAACTAACAGAAACTAACTATGTCAAGATGTTTTTCTCCAACATATGACCCCTTCAGAGGGAGTGGATGAGCCACTTGTTTCACTCAAATTCTCTGATAAAACTAGAGAGACAAAGTTTATCATTCATGAGAGGGTCAGGTTCCAGCTGTTGAATACAACACTAGACACTGATGGATGTAATGTCATAGTCTCACTGGTAATTTGAGCAACCAGGGATGGTGACCTTTTTTTTTAAACCTTTTTGCCAAAATCCCAAATGCAGATAATCAGCACATAATTACAGGTGGAGATTTTCATTTAATCCACAGATAGTCCTATAAACAAGTAACCCAATCTAAATCTGCCAATATAGTAGAAACAGGTGAGCGTAAGAGCAGCACCAATGTCAGACAGGACAGTTTATAATGATCTTTAATGCACTGCTGTGATAAATAACTGCATAGAGAGCAGACAGGCATGGAGTGCCAGAGCAGAAAGTAGGTGAATAGCTGGTGTTCGCCAGGTGCACACTGTTACATGACCCCAGACCCCAGACCTCCCAGTGGAGCTCAGCAGGATTTAGATTAATATGTCATTTATTTGGATTCATGTCTCCACCAGTTTTTATCAGACAGAAACCTTATCATTTACACTTTCCAATGTGTCCGCTGTCACACTAGAGTGTTTTGGAGTCATTTGATGGTGTATTTGATTAGTTTTGAGGGAGGGAAGGGGCTGTACCGTTCACCTCCATTTCAGCGGGCAACTCTGCCCCACCGATCTCAAAACAGCACGCACTGACAATTAAAGGTAATGTACCTACTCATATGACTATAGGGATTACGGCAATAGGCGAATTTGCCAAAATGTCGAACTATCCCTTTAAATATGATCCAGAAATATATTCTCCCTAAAAGTCACACGACTCTGACAATACTGACACATGTGTTTAAAACTGTCCAACAACATTAGAGAGTGTTAAACTGATCACAGTAACTGAAACCTCCTCAGTCTGCTGAGGGTTAATGATGATCACATGTCTGTTCCAATGTATGTTCACTGAATGAGAGGAAGGACTCTGTCACTGTGGGATCCTTCCTTGGGTGGTTACATCTTCAAATGTCTAGTTTTGTCTGACTAACGGTCCAAAATCCAGAAATATTCAGCTGGTCATTATGTTCAACAAAGAAAAACAAAAACTGCAATTTCATTTGTTTGTGAAGTCGTGTGAACGTGGTGTAGTTTGTTTACGGCCTGGTTGTGGCGGTGACGTTAAGTTGTGTGACCGTGTGTAGTTTGTTTACGGCCTAGTTGTGACGTTAAATCATGTGACCGTGGTGTAGTTTGTTTACGGTCTGGTTGTGACATTAAGTCATGTGACCGTGGTGTAGTTTGTTTACAGTCTGGTTGTGGCACTGACGTTAAGTCATGTGACCGTGGTGTAGTTTGTTTACAGCCTGGTTGTGGCGGTGACGTTAAGTCATGTGACCGTGTGTAGTTTGTTTACGGCCTAGTTGTGACGTTAAATCATGTGACCGTGGTGTAGTTTGTTTACGGCCTAGTTGTGACATTAAGTCATGTGACCGTGGTGTAGTTTGTTTACAGTCTGGTTGTGGCTGAGACGTTAAGTCATGTGACCGTGGTGTAGTTTGTTTACGGCCTGGTTGTGGCTGAGACGTTAAGTCATGTGACCGTGGTGTAGTTTTTTTACGGCCTAGTTGTGACGTTAAGTCGTGTGACCGTGGTGTAGTTTGTTTACAGTCTGGTTGTGGCACTGACGTTAAGTCATGTGACCGTGGTGTAGTTTGTTTACAGCCTGGTTGTGGCGGTGACATTAAGTCATGTGCCCGTGGTGTAGTTTGTTTACGGTCTGGTTGTGGCACTGACGTTAAGTCATGTGACCGTAGTGTAGTTTGTTTACAGCCTGGTTGTGGCGGTGATGTTAAGTCATGTGACCGTGGTGTAGTTTGTTTACGGTCTGGTTGTGGTGACGTTAAGTCACGCGTGGCCGTGGTGTAGTTTGTTTACAGCCTGTTTGTGGTGGTGACGTTGTCATGTGACCGTGGTGTAGTTTGTTTACGGTGTGGTTGTGGCACTGACGTTAAGTCATGTGGCCGTGGTGTAGTTTGTTTACAGCCTGTTTGTGGTGGTGACGTTGTCATGTGACCGTGGTGTAGTTTGTTTACGGTGTGGTTGTGGCACTGACGTTAAGTCATGTGACCATGGTGTAGTTTGTTTACAGTCTGGTTGTGGCAGTGACGTTAAGTCATGTGACCATGGTGTAGTTTGTTTACAGCCTGGTTGTGGCGGTGACGTTAAGTCATGTGACCGTGTGTAGTTTGTTTACGGCCTAGTTGTGACGTTAAATCATGTGACCGTGGTGTAGTTTGTTTACGGCCTAGTTGTGACATTAAGTCATGTGACCGTGGTGTAGTTTGTTTACGGCCTGGTTGTGGCTGAGACGTTAAGTCATGTGACCGTGGTGTAGTTTTTTTACGGCCTAGTTGTGACGTTAAGTCATGTGACCGTGGTGTAGTTTGTTCACAGTCTGGTTGTGGCGGTGACGTTAAGTCGTGTGACCGTGGTGTAGTTTGTTCACAGTCTGGTTGTGGCGGTGATGTTAAGTCATGTGACCGTGGTGTAGTTTGTTTACAGTCTGGTTGTGGCACTGACGTTAAGTCATGTGGCCGTGGTGTAGTTTGTTTACAGCCTGGTTGTGGCGGTGACGTTAAGTCATGTGACCGTGGTGTAGTTTGTTTACTGTCTGGTTGTGGCACTGACGTTAAGTCATGTGACCGTAGTGTAGTTTGTTTACAGCCTGGTTGTGGCGGTGATGTTAAGTCATGTGACCGTGGTGTAGTTTGTTTACGGTCTGGTTGTGGCACTGACGTTAAGTCATGTGGCCGTGGTGTAGTTTGTTTACAGCCTGGTTGTGGTGGTGACGTTGTCATGTGACCGTGGTGTAGTTTGTTTACGGTCTGGTTGTGGCACTGACGTTAAGTCATGTGGCCGTGGTGTAGTTTGTTTACAGCCTGGTTGTGGTGGTGACGTTGTCATGTGACCGTGGTGTAGTTTGTTTACGGTGTGGTTGTGGCACTGACGTTAAGTCATGTGACCATGGTGTAGTTTGTTTACAGTCTGGTTGTGGCAGTGACGTTAAGTCATGTGACCGTGGTGTAGTTTGTTTACAGCCTGGTTGTGGCGGTGACGTTAAGTTGTATGACCGTGGTGTAGTTTGTTTATGGTCTGGTTGTGGCACTGACGTTAAGTCATGTGGCCGTGGTGTAGTTTGTTTACGGCCTGGTTGTGGCGGTGACGTTAAGTCATGTGACCGTGGTGTAGTTTGTTTACAGTCTGGTTGTGGCGGTGACATTAAGTCATGTGACCGTGGTGTAGTTTGTTTACAGCCTGGTTGTGGCGGTGACGTTAAATCATGTGACCGTGGTGTAGTTTGTTTACGGCCTAATTGTGACGTTAAGTCATGTGACCATGGTGTAGTTTGTTTACAGCCTGGTTGTGGTGGTAACGTTAAATCATGTGACCGTGTGTAGTTTGTTTACGGCCTGGTTGTGGCGGTGACGTTAAATCATGTGACCGTGTGTAGTTTGTTTACGGCCTAGTTGTGACGTTAAGTCATGTGATCATGGTGTAATTTGT
The DNA here is from genome assembly GCF_011397635.1 of Epinephelus fuscoguttatus. Lineage (NCBI taxonomy): Eukaryota > Metazoa > Chordata > Actinopteri > Perciformes > Serranidae > Epinephelus > Epinephelus fuscoguttatus. The sequence goes on along the minus strand of NC_064774.1, from coordinate 6,649,198 downwards.
TTACAGCCTGGTTGTGGTGGTGACGTTAAATCAGGTGACCGTGTGTAGTTTGTTTACGGCCTAGTTGTGACGTTAAGTCATGTGATCATGGTGTAATTTGTTTACAGCCTGGTTGTGGTGGTGACGTTAAATCAGGTGACCGTGTGTAGTTTGTTTACGGCCTAGTTGTGACGTTAAGTCATGTGACCGTGGTGCAGTTTGTTTACGGTCTGGTTGTGGCACTAACGTTAAGTCATGTGACCGTCGTGTAGTTTGTGACTGTGGTGTAGTTTGTTTACAGCCTGGTTGTGGAGGTGATGTTAAGTCATGTGACCATATTGTAGTTTGTTCACAGCCTGGTTGTGGTGGTGACGTTAAGTCATGTGACTGTGGTGTAGTTTGTTTACGGTCTGGTTGTGGCGGTGACGTTAAGTCGTGACCGTGGTGTAGTTTGTTCAAGGCCTGGTTGTGGCTGTGATGTTAAGTCATGTGACCGTGGTGTAGTTTGTTTACAGCCTGGTTGTGGCGGTGACGTTAAGTCATGTGACCGTGGTGTAGTTTGTTTACAGCCTGGTTGTGACGTTAAGTCGTGTGACCGTGGTGTAGTTTGTTTACGGCCTGGTTGTGGCGGTGACGTTAAATCGTGTGGCCGTGGTGTAGTTTGTTTACAGCCTGGTTGTGGCGGTGACGTTAAGTCATGTGACCGTGGTGTAGTTTGTTTACGGCCTGGTTGTGACGTTAAGTCATGTGACTGTGGTGTAGTTTGTTTACGGCCTGGTTGTGGCGCTGACGTTAAGTCATGTGACCGTGGTGTAGTTTGTTCACGGCCTGGTTGTGGCGGTGATGTTAAGTCATGTGACCGTGGTGTAGTTGTTTACAGTCTGGTTGTGACGTTAAGTCATGTGACCGTGGTGTAGTTTGTTTACAGCCTGGTTGTGGCCGTGGTGTAGTTTGTTTACAGCCTGGTTGTGGCGGTGACGTTAAGTCGTGTGACCATGGTGTAGTTTGTTTACAGCCTGGTTGTGGCGGTGACGTTAAGTCATGTGACCGTGGTGTAGGTGTGACCGTGGTGTAGTTTGTTCACGGCCTGGTTGTGGCGGTGACGTTAAGTCATGTGACCGTGGTGTAGTTGCTTACGGTCTGGTTTGGCACTGACGTTAAGTCATGTGACCGTGGTGTAGTTTGTTTACAGACTGGTTGTGGCAGTGACGTTAAGTCGTGTGACCGTGGTGTAGTTTGTTTACAGCCTGGTTGTGGCGGTGACGTTAAGTCACGTGACCGTGGTGTAGTTTGTTTACGGCCCGGTTGTGGCGGTGATGTTAAGTCATGTGACCGTGGTGTAGTTTGTTTACAGCCCGGTTGTGGCGGTGATGTTAAGTCACGTGACCGTGGTGTAGTTTGTTTACGGCCCGGTTGTGGCGGTGACGTTAAGTCACGTGACCGTGGTGTAGTTTGTTTACAGCCCGGTTGTGGCGGTGATGTTAAGTCACGTGACCGTGGTGTAGTTTGTTTACAGCCTGGTTGTGGCGGTGATGTTAAGTCATGTGACCGTGGTGTAGTTTGTTTACGGCCCGGTTGTGGCGGTGACGTTAAGTCACGTGACCGTGGTGTAGTTTGTTTACGGCCTGGTTGTGGCGGTGATGTTAAGTCGTGTGACCGTGGTGTAGGTTGTTTACGGCCTGGTTGTGGCGGGGACGTTAAGTCGTGTGACCGTGGTGTAGTTTGTTTACGCCCGGTTGTGGCGGTGATGTTAAGTCGTGTGACCGTGGTGTAGTTTGTTTACAGCCCGGTTGTGGCGGTGATGTTAAGCGTGACCGTGGTGTGTAGTTTGTTTACGGCCCTGTTGTGGCGGTGACGCTAAGTCACGTGACCGTGGTGTAGTTTGTTTACAGCCTGGTTGTGGCGGTGACGCTAAGTCACGTGACCGTGGTGTAGTTTGTTTACGGCCCGGTTGTGGCGGTGACGTTAAGTCACGTGACCGTGGTGTAGTTTGTTTACGGCCCGGTTGTGGCGGTGACGTTAAGTCACGTGACTGTGGTGTAGTTTGTTTACGGCCCGGTTGTGGCGGTGATGTTAAGTCATGTGACCGTGGTGTAGTTTGTTTACGCCCGGTGGTGACGTTAAGTCGCGTGACCGTGTGTGTAGTTTGTTTACGCCCGGTTGTGGCGGTGATGTTAAGTCATGTGACCGTGTAGTTGGTTGTGGCTGTGACGTTAAGTCATGTGACTGTGGTGTAGTTTGTTTACGGCCTGGTTGTGGCGGTGGCGTTAAGTCATGTGACCGTGGTGTAGTTTGTTTATGGCCTGGTTGTGGCTGTGACGTTAAGTCATGTGACTGTGGTGTAGTTTGTTTACGGCCTGGTTGTGGCTGTGACGTTAAGTCGTGATCATGGTGTAGTTTGTTTACGGTCTGGTTGTGGCTGTGACGTTAAGTCGTGATCATGGTGTAGTTTGTTTACGGCCTGGTTGTGGCGGTGACATTAAAGGGCCAGTGTGTAATATTTGGCATGGTTTATTGTCAATCTGAATCTGAATCTGAATATTCTACCCATTAATATGTTTATATAAGTGTATAATCGCTATAAAATAAAATTCATTTGGTTTTCGTAGCCTTATAATTATGCTTTTATATATATATATATATATATAGCAAGGGCCTTGCTTTAGAGAGGTCGCCATCTTGCACCGCCATGTATGTACGGCAGACCGAGCGGACAATCCAGCCAGCCAGAGAACGCGTTTCGTGTGTATAAATGAACCAACGAAGACAGCGGAAGGAAGGAAGAAGGAGGAGGAAACAGCAGAGAGTGTTAGTAGTTCGTCGATGGAGAGTAGTGAAAAGTTTTTTTAGTTACAAAGTTTGCGAATGGACCACACTTACCACGCAACAGGGGAGAATGAACCCGAACCGTCATCTACGAGGAACAGAAGACGCAACTTGTAGTAGGGTCCAGAATCTCAGTTCTGTGACCATTTTCTGGCTAACATGTTTTGATGATTGATTTGACATCTATAGGCCTTTTATAAAAAATTTAGTTCCAAGGTCCCTCCCAAAAGTTCCGGGCTTTTTTGCTAGAGCGCCAAATCCAAGATGGCCGCCAGCAGCCATCTTGAAAAATTAACTTTTGAACCAGAGCACCTAGAATCATGTATGAAGACACTTTTTCATATAAGCTGACCATGAGGATTTCAATTCTGACATCAGTTTGACGTTATGACAGCATTTTGACCCAGAAATGCAAGATGGCTGCCATCCAGTAGTGTGAAAACTTAACTTTCGAATGTAAAGGTTTTAGTCAAAGAAAATTATTTATAAAAGAAACCCTCTAAAGTGCATTTTACTTTTTAAACTATATTTGATCATTTATTCTGGTAGATCATGTCAATACCTTTCAAATGATGTATAATACACCAAGGTTTAAAGCTATAGTGCGTAACTTCTACATGTCCGTAAATGTCCGTTTCCTCCAAGCCACTACTAGAGGAGATGACGTAATGCTGATCAGCCGATCGGCTCCTCTGACATCTCAAGGTATTTTTTAATATATATAATTTTTAGTTTGCGTGTCGACTGGCGACATTCCCGCGCTGGCGCACAGGAAATGCCGCGTTTTACCTCACAACAAAAAGGGAGGGGGAGGAAGAGCGGAGAGTGTCACAGCAAGAGGTAGAAAGAGAAAGCAACATGGCGGAGAACCCAAAGAAGCGGCCGAGACACGGTTCAGAAGTGGATCCTACCACAAAGAAAAAGCCTGGACGTTCGGCTGAAGGTCTGTTAGCAAAGAAGGAAAGTGACCGACGGAGAAGGCAAACAAGGATTTGTATTGGTGTCGCTTTTCCTCGGTGAAGAGCCCTGAAGGAAGAAATTGGGCTGAGGGCAGACACGGATGTTGCCTTGCTGCTGTTGGATAAGTAAGTGACTTGGTTTATAATTATATTATGAGTAGTATGTGTTGCTGTTACATGTACTGGACCTAGTACTTTATTATTTTCTTGGAAATGGTGCTATGAACGTAATGTAATGTTAGCAGCCTGGTGTTCGCCACGTTGTGTAGCATTGTGTACACGGTGTGAGGCGAGTGTTACTCTGTGTACACGGTGTGTGGCGGGTGTTACTCTGCGTACACGGTGTGTGGCGAGTGTTACTCTGCGTACACGGTGTGTGGCGAGTGTTACTCTGCGTACACGGTGTGTGGCGAGTATTATTCTGCGTACACGGTGTGTGGCGAATATTACTCTGTGTACACGGTGTGTGGCGAGTGTTACTCTGTGTACATGGTGTGTGGCGGGTGTGTAGCGAGTGTTACTCTGTGTACACGGTGTGTGGCGGGTGTGTGGCGAGTGTTACTCTGTGTACACGGTGTGTGGCGAGTGTTACTCTGTGTACACGGTGTGTGGCGGGTGTGTGGCGAGTGTTACTCTGTGTACACGGTGTGTGGCGAGTGTTACTCGGTGTACACGGTGTGTGGCGAGTGTTAGTCTGTGTACACGGAAGTGCCGGCTTATTTGTTGTAATAACGCATTATCCACTGGGGGGCGACAAAAGTTACGCACTGTAGCTTTAAACAAAAATGACTTTGTTGACACACAGTAAAAAATATCTTAAGACACGTATTGACCATGTTAGTGTGTGTGTGTGTGTGTGTGTGTGTGTGTGTGTAGTGGGGGTACTGTAAGCAGTTAGGCTACTGTTGTGGTTAGCCTACTGTCCCTTTAAATATATTGTGGTCACTGCACTTTAAGTTACTCCCTGGTCATCTTCTAATCTTGAGTAAGTATCAATTTTGTTTTACATTTTTCCTTACATTCCCACCCAGTTAGGCAAAAGTAAAATGAAAATTGAATCACATTTCGTAATCTGAAATATTTGTTAATAATCATCACATTTGCTAGCTAGCTTGATCACAACCGCTACCGGTTGCTAACTTTAGCTATCACACACAAACACACACACACACACACACACACACACACACACACACACACACACACTAACGTGGTCAATACATGTCTTAAGATATTTTTTACTGTGTGTCAAAATAGTCATTTTAGTTTAAAGCTACAGTGCGTAACTTCTGTCATCCCCCAGCGGATAATGCGTCATTACAACAAATAAGCCGGCACTTCCATTTACACAGAGTAACACTCGCTTCACACTGTGTACACAACGCTACACAACGTGGCGAACACCAGGCTGCTGAAATTACATTATGTTCATAGCACCATTTCCAAGAAAATAATAAAGTAGTAGGTCCAGTACATGTAACAGCAACACATACTACTCATAATATAATTGTGTGACGTTAAGTCATGTGTCCGTGGTGTAGTTTGTTTACGGCCTGGTTGTGGATTGATGTTAAGTCGTGTGACCGTGGTGTAGTTTGTTTACGGCCTGGTTGTGGCGGTAACGTTAAGTCATGTGACCGTGGTGTAGTTTGTTTACGGCCTGGTTGTGGATTGATGTTAAGTCGTGTGACCGTGGTGTAGTTTGTTTACGGCCTGGTTGTGGATTGATGTTAAGTCGTGTGACCGTGGTGTAGTTTGTTTACGGCCTGGTTGTGGCGGTAACGTTAAGTCATGTGACCGTGGTGTAGTTTGTTTATGGCCTGGTTGTGGCGCTGACATTAAGTCATCTGACCGTGGTGTAGTTTGTTTACGGCCTGGTTGTGACGCTGACATTAAGTCATCTGACCGTGGTGTAGTTTGTTTACAGCCTGGTTGTGGTGGTGATAAGCTCTGCCACCATCCATTCTTTTGTCAGTACTTTCACACATTTTGGTTAATTCATGATCACCCCGCAGCCTCTCATCTGCGTTTTGTTATGGGGCTCAACTGCTACACACACACACACACACTCACAGACACATAGACACAGACACGCACACACACACACACACACACACTGTGAACAGCTGAGCAGCTATGGTGGAAACAAAGTGAAGATAACTAAAAAATGATTTGAGCTGATGGCAGCTACAGTCATTACTGTGAGTGACATTAAGATGTAGAAAGTGATGTTCAATAGGCTCCGCCCACTGTCTCTCATCCACCGTCACTAACGTGATGTCTTACACAAGGACAGCACGCTAGTTTGGCTAATGGCTAACTGTAACTGATGACCTAACAAGGAGGACAGAGGACAGGAGGACAGGAGGACAGAGGACAGAGGACAGGAGGACAGGAGGACAGAGGACAGAGGACAGGAGGACAGGAGGACAGAGGACAGGAGGACAGAGGACAAGAGGACAAGAGGACAGGAGGACAGAGGACAGGAGGACAAGAGGACAGAAGGACAAGAGGACAAGAGGACAAGAGGACAGAAGGACAGAGGACAGGAGGACAAGAGGACAGAAGGACAGGAGGACAGAGGACAGTTATCTTGTTCTGATTTTTTTCTGTTGAAATTAACATATTTTATAAAAAACAATTCTTAATAGATAAAATCAACCAATGAGGAGCGTCGATCAAACCCTACATTAGACGAGGGAACCAGGACAACACCGTCTCCAGGGTCGGACTATAAACACCGTCTTCAGGGTCAGACTATAAACATCGTCTCTAGGGTCGGACTATAAACACCGTCTCCAGGGTCAAACTATAAACACCGTCTCCAGGGTCGGACTATAAACACCGTCTCTAGGGTCGGACTATAAACACCGTCTCCAGGGTCGGACTATAAACACCGTCTCCAGGGTCGGACTATAAACACCGTCTCCAGGGTCAAACTATAAACACCGTCTCCAGGGTCGGACTATAAACACCGTCTCCAGGGTCGGACTATAAACACCGTCTCCAGGGTCAAACTAACTGCGTTTTGTTATGGGGCTCAACTGCTACACACACACACACACACTCACAGACACATAGACACAGACACACACACACACACACACACACACACACACACACACACACACTGTGAACAGCTGAGCAGCTATGGTGGAAACAAAGTGAAGATAACTAAAAAATGATTTGAGCTGATGGCAGCTACAGTCGTTACTGTGAGTGACATTAAGATGTAGAAAGTGATGTTCAATAGGCTCCGCCCACTGTCTCTCATCCACCGTCACTAACGTGATGTCTTACACAAGGACAGCACGCTAGTTTGGCTAATGGCTAACTGTAACTGATGACCTAACAAGGAGGACAGAGGACAGGAGGACAGGAGGACAGAGGACAGAGGACAGGAGGACAGGAGGACAGAGGACAGAGGACAGGAGGACAGGAGGACAGAGGACAGGAGGACAGAGGACAAGAGGACAAGAGGACAGGAGGACAGAGGACAGGAGGACAAGAGGACAGAAGGACAAGAGGACAAGAGGACAAGAGGACAGAAGGACAGAGGACAGGAGGACAAGAGGACAGAAGGACAGGAGGACAGAGGACAGTTATCTTGTTCTGATTTTTTTCTGTTGAAATTAACATATTTTATAAAAAACAATTCTTAATAGATAAAATCAACCAATGAGGAGCGTCGATCAAACCCTACATTAGACGAGGGAACCAGGACAACACCGTCTCCAGGGTCGGACTATAAACACCGTCTCCAGGGTCGGACTATAAACACCGTCTCCAGGGTCAAACTATAAACACCGTCTCTAGGGTCGGACTATAAACACCGTCTCCAGGGTCGGACTATAAACACCGTCTCCAGGGTCAAACTATAAACACCGTCTCCAGGGTCAAACTATAAACACCGTCTCCAGGGTCAAACTATAAACACCGTCTCTAGGGTCGGACTATAAACACCGTCTTCAGGGTCGGACTATAAACATCGTCTCCAGGGTCGGACTATAAACACCGTCTCCAGGGTCAAACTATAAACACCGTCTCTAGGGTCGGACTATAAACACCGTCTCCAGGGTCGGACTATAAACACCGTCTCCAGGGTCAAACTATAAACACCGTCTCCAGGGTCGGACTATAAACACCGTCTCTAGGGTCGGACTATAAACACCGTCTCCAGGGTCAAACTATAAACACCGTCTCTAGGGTCGGACTATAAACACCGTCTCTAGGGTCGGACTATAAACACCGTCTCCAGGGTCGGACTATAAACACCGTCTCCAGGGTCGGACTATAAACACCGTCTCCAGGGTCGGACTATAAACACCGTCTCTAGGGTCGGACTATAAACACCGTCTCCAGGGTCGGACTATAAACATTGTCTCCAGGGTCGGACTATAAACACCGTCTCATTGTCTCCAGGGTCGGACTATAAACACCGTCTCTAGGGTCGGACTATAAACACCGTCTCCAGGGTCGGACTATAAACACCGTCTCCAGGGTCGGACTATAAACACCGTCTCCAGGGTCAGACTATAAACACCGTCTTCAGGGTCGGACTATAAACAGCGTCTCCAGGGTCGGACTATAAACATCGTCTTCAGGGTCGGACTATAAACACCGTCTCCAGGGTCGGACTATAAACACCGTCTCCAGGGTCGGACTATAAACATTGTCTCCAGGGTCGGACTATAAACACCGTCTCTAGGGTCAGACTATAAACATCGTCTCCAGGGTCGGACTATAAACACCGTCTCCAGGGTCGGACTATAAACAACGTCTCCAGGGTCGGACTATAAACAACGTCTCCAGGGTCAGACTATAAACATTGTCTCCAGGGTCGGACTATAAACAACGTCTCCAGGGTCGGACTATAAACAACGTCTCCAGGGTCGGACTATAAACATTGTCTCCAGGGTCGGACTATAAACACCGTCTCCAGGGTCAGACTATAAACATTGTCTCCAGGGTTGGACTATAAACACCGTCTCCAGGGTCGGACTACAAACACCGTCTCTAGGGTCGGACTATAAACACCGTCTCCAGGGTCGGACTGCAAACACCGTCTCCAGGGTCAGACTGTAAACACCGTCTCTAGGGTCGGACTGTAAACACCGTCTCCAGGGTCGGACTATAAACACCGTCTCCAGGGTCGGACTATAAACACCGTCTCTAGGGTCGGACTATAAACACCGTCTCCAGGGTCGGACTATAAACACCGTCTCCAGGGTCGGACTATAAACAACGTCTCCAGGGTCGGACTATAAACACCGTCTCTAGGGTCGGACTATAAACACCGTCTCTAGGGTCGGACTATAAACACTGTCTCCAGGGTCGGACTATAAACACCGTCTCCAGGGTCGGACTATAAACACCGTCTCTAGGGTCGGACTATAAACACCGTCTCCAGGGTCGGACTATAAACACCGTCTCTAGGGTCGGACTATAAACACCGTCTCTAGGGTCGGACTATAAACACCGTCTCCAGGGTCGGACTATAAACACCGTCTCTAGGGTCGGACTATAAACACCGTCTCCAGGGTCGGACTATAAACACCGTCTCCAGGGTCGGACTATAAACATCGTCTCTAGGGTCGGACTATAAACACCGTCTCCAGGGTCGGACTATAAACACCGTCTCTAGGGTCGGACTATAAACACCGTCTCCAGGGTCGGACTATAAACACCGTCTCTAGGGTCGGACTATAAACACCGTCTCTAGGGTCGGACTATAAACACCGTCTCTAGCAGACTCTATCTGGAGCCAGTTTGTTACAAACAGTCTGACGTGCAGTGAGTTTGACTTTAGTTTAAAGAGCTGAGGACAAAGTGTGAGATGTGTTTGTCTTTACCGAATTCCAGTGGGATGTCCTTTATTGCTTTGAGTCCCACTTTCAGGTTCTGTCTGCAGGTCTGTTGCTTAGCCTCTGCACTCTCATAAGTTCCTTCCACATAGCTGATGTGATCAATGAAGCTGGGCTGAGGCTCCACCCCCTTCTTGTTGATGAAGTCTGCGTACCACATCTCCTCACCATCCAGAGCGTACATGTCCTCTCCATCAGAGTCTGAACAGCCAACGATCTCAATGTCCTCATGTAGACCTGAAAACAGAGACACAGGGTTCACACTGACTGTTTGTTTGTTTGTTTGTTTGTTTGTTTGTTTGTTTGTTGTTGAGTCAGTAAACAAACAGTGTGTTTCCTGTGTTTGAACCTTCAGAGGTTTAAATGTGAAACTAAAGGACAGAAACTTACCGTCAGCTGAGACACTGAGGACACAGGAGAGGACCAGGACCACCATCATCTTCATCATCTTCATCATCTTCATCAGCTCTCTGTAGACCTGAACCTGTCTGAGTCTCTGTAGACCTGGACCTGTCTGAGTCTCTCTGTAGACCTGGACCTGTCTGAGTCTCTGTAGACCTGAACCTGTCTGAGTCTCTCTGTAGACCTGAACCTGTCTGAGTCTCTGTAGACCTGAACCTGTCTGAGTCTCTGTAGACCTGAACCTGTCTGAGTCTCTGTAGACCTGAACCTGTCTGAGTCTCTGTAGACCTGAACCTGTCTGAGTCTCTGTAGACCTGAACCTGTCTGAGTCTCTCTGTAGACCTGAACCTGTCTGAGTCTCTGTAGACCTGGACCTGTCTGAGTCTCTGTAGACCTGGACCTGTCTGAGTCTCTGTGTAGACCTGAACCTGTCTGAGTCTCTGTAGACCTGAACCTGTCTGAGTCTATATAGACCTGGACCTGTCTGAGTCTCTGTAGACCTGAACTTGTCTGAGTCTCTCTGTAGACGTGAACCTGTCTGAGTCTCTCTGTAGACCTGAACCTGTCTGAGTCTCTCTGTAGACCTGAACCTGTCTGAGTCTCTGTAGACCTGAACCTGTCTGAGTCTCTGTAGACCTGGACCTGTCTGAGTCTCTCTGTAGACCTGGACCTGTCTGAGTCTCTGTAGACCTGGACCTGTCTGAGTCTCTCTGTAGACCTGAACCTGTCTGAGTCTCTCTGTAGACCTGGACCTGTCTGAGTCTCTGTAGACCTGAACCTGTCTGAGTCTCTGTAGACCTGGACCTGTCTGAGTCTCTCTGTAGACCTGGACCTGTCTGAGTCTCTCTGTAGACCTGAACCTGTCTGAGTCTCTGTAGACCTGGACCTGTCTGAGTCTCTCTGTAGACCTGGACCTGTCTGAGTCTCTCTGTAGACCTGAACCTGTCTGAGTCTCTCTGTAGACCTGAACCTGTCTGAGTCTCTGTAGACCTGGACCTGTCTGAGTCTGTGTCTCACTCTGAGGACGACTGACAGAAACTCCAGCAGCAGCTGAACTCTAAAACACTGAACAGCCAATCAGAGTGCAGAGATCATGTGACATCATCAGTGTCCAGGTAGAGACAGGCTGCTGCTGACACAGACTTTAACACACAGACGATACGATCAATAATCAATACTGTATTTATGGAGTCTTTTCAGAATAAAGTGTTTTGTTGGATGGTCACATTTTAAGGTTTGTTTAATGTTGAGTTTTTCAAAATAAAAGTCTTGAATTCAGGTGGTTGCTGTGGAGATAAAAAATGTTGCCACAGTGTCATCGTCTCCATTTTAGATCTGACTGGTCGATAAGATCGTTAGAATGAATGAAGATCATTTAAATAAAGATGTGTGATCATTAACAGGAGGTGAAATCAATAAGAGTTGTAGTTTAAATGTACTTCCTGTTGGAGAGTTGGTGACGTGCTGTCACAGAGTCTGATGTGGTCCAGGACTCCTCCACATGTCTCAGTGTCTCTGAGGGGTTCAGGGTGGACACACATGTTGTTTCCTACATGGAGAACCAAACACTGTTGGACGGTCCACTGTGAAGAGACAAAGGTCCCTCTGAGCAACACTTAGCTACAAACTGTTAGCTTAGCATCAACATGTGGAGCAGGTTCCACTCACATCTGGACCAGAGCTCCTCTTTAAAGTCCACATCAGGAACAGAGGGTCCGTCTGTAGAGTTCCACCTGTCACATCAAACCACCGTCTGAACCTCTTCAGTCTAATGACCTCACTGGTCCACCACAGTAGCTCTGGTTCTTGGACCAGGTCTGTTCAGGACTCTCAGAACCTCGGTGCTGGTTCATGAGCCGGCTGTGTTTACACCAACTGTTTGGGTTGTCAGCCATTTTATTTTAGGTCAGAATGCTCCGCACGGTTTAATATCAGGTGTGTCAGCTGTAATCTCATTGATTCTCTCTGTACGTATCAAAGTAGATCCGTCTCTTTAAATGTTGGAAACATCAAGACATTTAAATAACCATGAACACAAAGACTCTCCGTCCACATGACAGGATGTGTTTCATGACCGCCGCCGTCTGCACCACTGCCTCTCTGTAAAGGAACATTAGTACGACCTCCTCCACCCTCGCCTTGTTGTTGTGGCAAACTGTTGACTCCGCTCTCCAGTGCCATCTATTGGCTGCATCTATGACATCATAAAGGACACATGGAATGACAACAGCCATCTACACAGCATGCTCACAGTGAGCTCACAGTTAGCACACAGTTAGCACACAGTAAACTCACAGTTAGCTCACAGTTAGCACACAGTGTGCTCACAGTTAGCTCACAGTTAGCTCACAGTTAGCACACAGCTAGCACACAGTTAGCTCACAGTTAGCACACAGTTAGCACAAAGTTAGCTCACAGTTAGCTCACAGTTAGCTCACAGTTAGCACACAGCTAGCTCACAGTTAGCCCACAGTTAGCACACAGTTAGCACACAGTAAACTCACAGTTAGCTCACAGTTAGCCCACAGTGAGCACACAGTTAGCACACAGTTAGCACACAGTAAACTCACAGTTAGCTCACAGTTAACTCACAGTTAGCACACAGTTAGCACACAGTAAACTCACAGTTAGCTCACAGTTAGCCCACAGTGAGCACACAGTTAGCACACAGTAAACTCACAGTTAGCTCACAGTTAACTCACAGTTAGCGCACAGTTAGCACACAGTGAGCTCACAGTTAGCATACAGTTAGCACACAGTAAACTCACAGTTAGCTCACAGTTAACTCACAGTTAGCACACAGTGAACTCACAGTTAGCTCACAGTTAGCTCACAGTTAACTCACAGTTAGCACACAGTTAGCACACAGTTAGCACACAGTGAGATCACAGTTAGCACACAGTTAACTCACAGTTAGCTCACAGTTAGCAAAGGACTTCACACAACATTTACAACTTAGATTCATTTCATGAAAAACAATTTTTGTTCTTTTGGTGGGCGGAGCCTCACAGACTGAAGGAATGTAAATAATGGAGGAGTGGGAACATGAACGGAGTCGATGAACGAGTGAATTATGGAGACTCTAACTGAGCTAACGATGTGTAGCATCTTCATGTTGACAACAGTTTAAACCTTTAACTTCATCTTGTGACGTGTGATGCTAAGCTGCTCAGAGCTAACTAGCTCAGGATGCTAATGGGTGTTTAAAGAGGTTTGAATATTGTGACAGGTTTTAAGTCTTTGATTCATACTTTGAGACAGGGACACAGAGTGACAAGTGTTCACAGCTCGTCATCACGTCTGTTCAAGCTTCACTCTTTTATTTATTGTCTGAATTTGGTGAGAAGAGTTTCATATTCACAAAATAAATAAAGACGTTGACTTGATTCCATGTTTATCTGGAAACAAGTTGCTGCAACATGCGACTGATGTTAGAGCTCCAAACATGTCAGCAGTTTGTTGTGGTCTCAGTGCGTCTGGACTTCAGCTCTGTGTTGACTGAACTCTCTGATGTTTCTCTTCTGGTGCTCTGAGCTGAAACTGACCATCACATGGTTTCATCCACAGATGGTCACTGTCGTCTCAGACGCTGAGTCATCGCGCTGCAGAACCTGGGCTGACAGATGGTGATGGACGGCGGCGGAGAGTAACCAACCCAACAGGACAAAGAGAAAATATAAACACAGTGCATCAGTGAATAAATGACAAACTGTCCCAGTGGTCTCATCTGTGACATGTGTAGTTTAGTTTAGTTTAGTTTACTTTACTTTACTTTAGTTTAATTTAGTTTACTTTAGTTTAGTTCAGTTCAGTCTAGTTTAGTGTAGTTTAGTTTAGTTTAGCTTAGCTGAGTTGAGTTGAGTTGAGTTGAGTTGAGTTGAGTTGAGTTCGGTTTAGTTTAGCTTCGTTTAGTTTAGTTTAGCTTAGCTTAGTTTAGCCTAGCTTAGCTTAGTTTAGTTTAGTTTAGCTTAGTTTAGTTTAGTTTCGTTTAGCTTAGCTTAGTTTAGTTTAATTTAGTGTAGTTTAGCTTAGCTTAGTTTAGTTTAGGTTAGCTTAGTTTAGTTTAATATAGTGTAGTTTAGTTTAGTTTAATTTAGTGTAGTTTAGTTTAATTTAGTGTAGTTTAGTTTCGTTTAGGTTAGCTTAGTTTAGTTTAATTTAGTGTAGTTTAGTTTAGTTTAGTTTAATTTAGTGTAGTTTAGTTTAGTTTAGTTTAACTTAGTTTAGTTTAATTTAGTGTAGTTTAGTTTAGTTTAGCTTAGCTTAGTTTCGTTTAATTTAGTGTAGTTTAGTTTAGTTTAATTTAGTGTAGTTTAGTTTAATTTAGTTCAGTTTAGTTTAGTTTAGCTTAGTTTAGTTTAGTTTAGTTTAGTTTAGTATGATCCCCATTAGCTTTACAGTCTTAAATGAGATTGAAGTTTCTTTTTAAATACCTGTTTACTTTCTGTACAGCAGAGATGATGAGGCAGATTATTGCAGAGAGTTATTGCTCTATAAATAAAAGGTCGTGATAAAGCATTTGTTCTTGGGCGAGGCAGCACCAGCTGACCGTTGCTGGACCCTCTAGTGCTGTGATCATGCACAGTGTTTAGAAAACAATTTGTTCAGATATAAAATCAGGTGTTCTACTGATCAAGACTGACTGAAACAATCCAGCTGTGTTTACTGCTAACCTGTTTTCTACCGTCAGCCATGAGAGGGAATCATGCATGAGGCTAATGTTTGATCTGGATGAGCAACCCAACACCAACCGTGCAGCCTTATTTTGGGCAATCTGCAGCTTTCTGAGCTCACCTGTAGCAGCAGATGCCCAGACCTCAGAACAAGAGTCAAGGTGACATCATACTAAACTACACAGGATCTGACACAAGAGGGGGCGAGCAACAAAAGAAGCACATTTCCTGGAGATACCAACAGCTCTTCCCATCTTTAAGATGCTGTGGTTAATATGATGACTGAAGGAAAGCCTGGAGTCCAACATTACACCAAGAGGTTTGACACTCTCCACTTGTTCAACAGACAAATTACATAACTTTAAATCCAGCTTTGGGCTACAAGATCATTTAAGTTCTGAACCTAATAAAATGCTTTTTGTTTTGGGATTTTTTTTTGTCATTCAAATTTTTATTTGTTTTAACATAATATCCTGACAACATTTTCAAATGTCACAGATGTGGCATAGATATAGGCAAATTCATAGTCTGTTTAAGAAAATAAAAAGGAGAAACAGATAGATAGGACAAAGAAAGAAAAAAACCCATAGAAAATAAAAATAAAATATAACATTGATAAAAATAAAAATAATCTTACAACTTAAAGGCAGCCCCACCCCTGGCACCCCTCATGACTCATACACATTCAAAGCATACATAAATACAATCACATGCATAACAATACCTATCCTTCCCACCATGCCTTGCACCCCTCTAAGGTGTTACACCCCTGATGTAGTCCACGAAGACTTCCTGTACCTGACTCGTTTTACTTGGAGCATTATTGACCCTGGCAATCATCTTTTCAAAGGCAGCAGTCTCTGTCATGAGTTTAAACCACTCCACACACTCTGGTTTATGTGGGCTCTTCCAGCTGCGTAATATGAGCCGAGCCGCAACAATAAAACCGGTTATTGTCAGCCGGAGCTCTGCTTTGGTAAGGCCTGGTGGCATTAGAGCCTTATCCGCTGACAAACATAGTTGTGGGGATTCTGGTAAAGGTCGTGTAAGCCATCCCTCAAGGTTTTTCAGCACCACCTTCCAGGAGGGCAGTACCATAGGACAGTCCCATATGGCATGAAGGAATGTGCCCAACTCCTTATGTCATTGCCAGCATTTACTGTCCTGGCTTAATCCCATTTTAAACAATTTCAGTGGTGTAAAATAATATCATGCGATCTTATAGTGG